>NC_049198.1:55328764-55455764 GCF_009769625.2 Cygnus olor
TAGCAAGTTACTTTCTGTATGTGCTCCCTGTCGTGCTGTTTATCCTTTCCGGGCCCTGGTTTAAGATTGTTATGGTGCTGTGTGGTGTGACGATGGCTTATGAAATGATGAGATTTCTGGTCATGACTCTAACCTGGTATTTGTACTCAGCACTGTCGTCGACTCTATACTTCGGAAACCATATCTCAGAAACTATTATCAATTACACCTATTGCCTTTTTTCATCAGGGAGTCAATCTGTGGAGGGGACAGGGGAAGATATTTTTTCCTACCTGTTCACTCTCCCTTCCTCCTTCACCACCCTCTTATCCCCCGAGCTAATTACGGTAGCTCTCCAAGATGTTGAATATCCTTGGGATACTCAGACCAGCATGTTCCTGTTATGTCTCCTGAATGCGCTTCAGGTTTTGTTTAAGGTTAAACAACTACTTAGGAATCTCATCCGGAGATCTGTCTTGAGGCGGGATAGTTGCGAGTGGCAGGGAGTGTGGGAGGATATGGGCAGGTTTCTAGAGCACTGGACACCTCCAGTGTTTTGGACATTCACCCCTGAACAACTGCAAAATCCTAAAAAACTGGTAGAAAGCTTGAAAAAAAGGTGTCATGACTCTGGCAGTTCCAAAGTGACACAAATCACTGTGGCGTGCTGGGGTCTGGCTTGTGCCTGTCGAGCTGCAGTTGATGCTACTATCAACTTAGTGACAGACCCTGCAGCCACTCCGCCCCTGCAGCTGCTCCAGCTCCTGTAGCCACTGCCACTCCTGTGGCTGGGTCAGAGAAGCGAGCTGTAGCAGTGCAAGTTGCCCCTGCAGAGGGTATTCTAACCCCTGTGGCAGACCCTGTGGCTGGGTCAGAGAGGCGAGCTGTAGCAGTGCAAGTTGCCCCTGTAGACAAGGTGAAAAAATGGTATAGAGACTCAGGTCGTTTAGAATGCAGACAGTCTTCTGCTAGGTCTAGGTATAGAGAAGATGAGTCTGGGCCATCAAATGTACAGGAGGATGAAGATGAGGATGAGGATGTCGAAAAATCAACAGTAACTACCCGAACCCTATACCAGCGTGAGCTACGAGATGTGCGAAAAGATTTTGGTCGCTGTATAGGTGAACAGCTTGTCACCTGGCTGCTCCGGTGCTGGGACACCAGAGCCGATTGTGTGGAATTAGAGGGCAGGGAAGCCAGGCGGCTGGGATCCCTTGCTAGAGATGCAGGCATTGACAAAGCAATTGGAGATGGAGCACGATCTCACAGCCTCTGGAGGCGTCTCCTGTCAGCTGTGAAGGAAAGGTATCCCTTCAAGGAAGAACTTGTATGTCTACCAGGCAAGTGGACCACCATGGAGAAGGGAATTCAGTACCTGAGGGAATTAACCGTACGGGAAGTAATTTATAAGGACCTAGACAACGCAGAAATATCCACAGATCCAGATGAAGTCCAGTGTACACGACCCATGTGGCGGAAGTTTGTACGGAGTGCACCATCATCATATGCCAGCTCATTGGCAATAATGACCTGGAAAGGGGATGAGGAACCCACAGTGGACGAAGTGGCTAAACAACTCCGGGAGTACGAAGGAAATCTCTCCTCTTCCCTTCAGGCCTGTGTCTCAGCTGTGGAGAAACTCTCTGAAGAGTTCCACCAACTTAAAGAGAATTTATCTTCCTCCCCACCTGAACGAACCAGTGTCTCAGCTATTAGGGGTAAACGTGCATCCGTGCAAGGAAGACAATATGGTGGGTACACACCCCGCGCCACCCTGTGTTTTTACCTACGTGACCATGGAGAGGACATGAGAAAATGGGATGGAAAATCTACTGAGACCCTAGAGGCACGGGTACGTGAGTTGCAAAAGAAAACAATTGGGAGAAAGGGGTTCTCTGAAAAGTTTGCTGCTCCAACTTCTAGCAGGCAGTCCTTTAAACACAGAAACGAAGATTCTGACCAGGACTAGAGGGGCCCTGCCTCCAGCCAGGGGGAGGAAAGGGACAATCGCATTTATTGGACTGTGTGGATTTGATGGCCTGGCACGTCAGACGCACAGAAGTATAAGGCTCTAGTAGACACCGGCGCACAATGTACTCTAATGCCATCAAGCTGTAAAGGGCCAGAGCCCATCTGTATTTATGGCGTGACTGGGGGATCCCAGCAGTTAACTGTATTGGAAGCTGAAGTGAGTCTAACCGGAAATGAGTGGCAAAAGCACCGTATTATGACTGGCCCGGATGCTCCGTGCATCCTTGGCATAGACTATCTTAGAAGAGGATATTTCAAGGACCCAAAAGGGTTCCGCTGGGCTTTTGGCATAGCTGCCTTAGAGACAGAGGACATTAAACCGTTGTCTACCTTGCCCGGTCTCTCAGAGGACCCTTCTGTTGTGCGGTTGCTGAGGGTTGAAGAACAGCAAGTGCCAATCGCTACCACAACTGTGCACCGGCGGCAATATCGCACCAACCGAGACTCCCTGATTCCCATCCATAAGCTAATTTGTCACCTGGAGAGCCAAGGAGTGATCAGCAAGACCCATTCACCTTTTAATAATCCCATATGGCCAGTGCGAAAGTCTAATGGTGAGTGGAGACTAACAGTGGACTATCGTGGCCTGAACAAAGTCACACCACCACTGAGTACTGCAGTGCCGGACATGTTAGAACTCCAGTACAAACTGGAATCAAAGGCAGCCAAGTGGTATGCCAAAACTGATATCGCGAATGCATTTTTCTCCATCCCTCTAGCAGCAGAGTGCAGGCCACAGTTTGCTTTCACTTGGAGGGGTGTCCAATATACTTGGAATCGGCTGCCCCAGAGGTGGAAACACAGCCCTACCATTTGCCATGGACTGATCCAGTCTGCGCTGGAGCAGGGGGAAGCTCCTGAACACCTGCAGTACATCGATGACATTGTGTGGGGTGACACTGCAGAGGAAGTTTTTGAGAAAGGGAAGAAAATAGTCCAAATCCTTCTGAAGGCCGGTTTTGCCATAAAACAAAATAAAGTTAAAAGACCTGCACAAGAGATCCAGTTTTTAGGAATAAAATGGCAAGATGGACGTCGTCAAATCCCAATGGATGTGATCAACAAAATAACAGCTATGTCTCCACCAACTAGCAAAAAGGAAACACAAACTTTCCTAGGTGTTGTGGGGTTTTGGAGAATGCATATTCCAAATTACAGTCTGATTGCAAACCCACTCTACCAAGTAACTCGCAAGAAGAATGCTTTCAAATGGGGCCCTGAGCAACGACAAGCCTTTGAACAAATTAAACAGGAAATAGGTGATGCAACTGATGCTACATGGAGCAAGTGGGTTGCACTGATTACTCAGCGGGCTCGAATAGGAAACCCCAGTCACCCAGGAATCTTGGAAATGATTATGGACTGGCCAGAAGGCAAATACTTTGGGATATCATCAGAGGAGGAGGTGGTCCGTGCTGAAGAAGCCCCACTGTACAACAAGCTAGCAGAAAATGAGAAGAAATATGCCCTGTTCACTGATGGGTCCTGTCGTATTGTGGGAAAGCATCGGAGATGGAAAGCTGCTGTATGGAGTCCTACACGACGAGTTGCAGAAGCTGCTGAGGGAGAAGGTGAATCGAGTCAGTTTGCAGAAGTGAAAGCCGTTCAGCTGGCCTTAGATATTGCTGAACGAGAAAAGTGGCCAGTTCTCTATCTCTATACTGATTCATGGATGGTAGCCAATGCCCTGTGGGGGTGGTTACAGCAATGGAAGCAGAACAACTGGGAGCGCAGGGGCAGACCCATCTGGGCTGCTGCATTGTGGCAAGATATTGCTGCCCGGGTAGAGAACCTGGTTGTAAAGGTATGCCATGTAGATGCTCATGTGCCCAAGAATCGGGCTACTGAAGAACATCAAAACAACCAGCAGGTGGATCGGGCTGCTAAGATTGAAGTGGCTCAGGTGGACCTGGACTGGCAACATAAAGGTGAATTATTTATAGCCCGATGGGCCCATGACACCTCAGGCCATCAAGGTAGAGATGCAACATACAGATGGGCTCGTGACCAAGGGGTGGACCTGACCATGGACACTATAGCACAGGTTTTTCATGTTTGTGAAACATGTGCTGCAATTAAACAAGCCAAACGGTCAAAGCCTCTCTGGTATGGAGGACGATGGCTGAAATACAAATATGGAGAGGCCTGGCAGATTGATTACATCACACTCCCCCAAACCCGCAACGGCAAGCGCCACGTACTTACAATGGTGGAAGCAACCACCGGATGGCTGGAAACATATCCTGTGCCCCATGCCACCGCCCGGAACACTATCCTGGGCCTTGAAAAGCAAGTCCTATGGCGACATGGCACCCCAGAAAGAATTGAGTCAGACAATGGGACTCATTTCCGAAACAACCTTATAGACACTTGGGCCAAAGAACATGGTATTGAGTGGGTGTATCACATCCTCTATCATGCACCGGCCTCCGGGAAAGTTGAACGATACAATGGACTGTTAAAGACTACACTGAAAGCAATGGGTGCTGGGACATTCAAAAATTGGGATACACATTTGGCAAAGGCCACCTGGTTAGTCAATACTAGAGGATCTGCCAACCGAGCTGGACCTGCCCAATCAAACCTGTTACGCACTGTCGAAGGGGATAAAGTTCCTGTAGTGCACGGAAGAAACATGCTGAGTAAGACAGTCTGGGCTACTCCTGCCTCAGGAAAAGGCAAACCCATTCATGGGATTGCTTTTGCTCAGGGACCTGGATGCACTTGGTGGGTAATGCAAAAGAATGGGGAGGTCCGGTGTGTACCTCAAGGGGATTTAATACTGGGTGAGAATAGCCCATGAGTTGAATTGTAGTATGTTAATTATCATATAATACTGTATGTCATCACTACCATGATTGCTATATATCAGAAATGAAAATGGTGATTAATTAGAAGGTATTGGAAAGAGTGTAACCTGAGCATGACATAAATAGTATGGAATAAGGGGCGGATATATGTCCTGGTTTCAGTTAGGACAGAGTTAATTTTCCTTCTAGTAGCTGGTAGGGTGCTATGTTTTGGATTAGGATGAGAAGAGCGCTGATAACATGCTGCTGTTTTAATTGTTGCAGAGCAATGTTTACACCAAGCCAAGGACTTTTCAGCTTCTCGCTCTGTCCTGCCAGTGAGCAGGCTAGGGGTGCAGCAGGAACTGGGAGGGGACAGACCCAGGACAGCTGACCCACACTGGCCAAAGGGGTATTCCATACGATCTCACGTCATGCTAAACGATATATGGGGTGGCTGGCTGGGGTGGGGGGGCCAGCTGCTCGGGGATAGGCTGGGCATCGGTCAGCGGGTGGTGAGCAATTGCATTGTGCATCACTTGTTTCGTACACATTATTATTATTACTACTACTACTACTACTACTATTATTATTATTATTGTTATTGTTATTGTTATTTTCCTGTCTTAATAAACTGTCTTTATCTCAACTCACAGACTTCACTTTCCCGTTTCTCTTCCCCATCCCAGAGAGGGAGGGGGGAGGGTGAGCGAACGGCTGTGTAGTGTTTAGCTGCCAGCCAGGTTAAATCACAACACTAAGGTACAAAATGAAAATTCAAAGTTTTTACAACATTGATGGTGAGAAAAAATAGTTGTTTCCTTAGTGTTAGCTGAGTTTAGTACAGACAAAGTAACCAGAATATGTGAAGTATTGTCTTTTGGTATGTTCCATCTAGCAGTGCTTAGTCTATGAACCTTACTCTTCTTGTAGAAGGAACAGGCAAACTCTAGGAATAATTTTTATGTACAGTAGCAGATGATCTGAAAATCAAACAACACTTGGCCATACTTTCTAAAGCTTATCTATGTGCAAGCAAAACATAAGCTACAGTTTCAATCACAGCTCAATTACGGTAGATATCTGGAAAAGCCAGGTAAGGGCTTAAAAATAAATACATCAAGTTCAGGCATAGTTTCAAGGAGCCAATTGAAGCCTCCGACAAGCAATTACAAGTCCACATACATATCCAAAATCAAATAAAGCAGACTCAGTGACAGATAATAAAGGCTTAGCAAAGGCTCAGCGTGGAGCAGCTAATTTGCCAGATATATCCCAAAATAAGGTAACTTGCATGCATCTAAGAAGTAGATGAAACCGTTAAATCATTTGGGTAAAAATAACCAGATAGCAGAAAATGAAATTTGCCCAAATTATATTTGAAATTCAGTGACTAATGAGATGGTGAGATACTTCAACAACAACAGCAAGAGTATGTATGGAGATAAACATAATAATTGTCCTTCAAAACAGCTACAGATTCTCACTTAAGAGAAGTGGGAGACACACAGTTCACAGCACATGTCACTAAGACATTGTCCCTGCACCACAGTACTTAAGTACGAGCCATTAGCAAAGAGCACGGTAGAAAAAAAAGAACATTTTCTCTTTACCTGTTTTTATATCGATCTTTTGCAGATTTACAGCGCTAGAACAGCAACCTATGCAGGTGCTCTGAACTCCTCAGTCATATTGTGTTGGGCATTTAAATTACTTAAGCACCAAGACTTCAGCACCAAGGCAGCTTTTGTTACTATCATCCTACGATGGAAATACCACAATATTCTTCCTAAAATCGATAGCAATGATTCTTGAGCTTTTTTCTTTTTCTTTTTTTCTTTTTTTCTTTAATTTGTTATTTTTTTTTTATTTTTCCCTCTGTTCGTCTAGCATCAGTGGGATATCAGAATTTGATCTAAACAAGTACAAGTTTATTTATTTATTTATTTATTTATTTATTCTCTTAGCTACGTAGCCTCAGTAAACATGGTGGAAGCCCACTGTAGCTAACTCGGGAGCACTGATGTAACTAGGTGGAGAAAGTGAAGTACTCCACTGGTATGAACTGCGGATTATGGCAGATACAGGAACAATAAGGTAGAGAGTAAGGGGTGAAAACCACAGATGTAGCTGAAACCTTCTCATCTTCCTTTCTCCCCACAGTGATCTGCTTCTCAGCAGCCACTCATTCAATGTTGTGCCCTGCTCGCTCTCTCTCAAGACTAATAATAATGCTTTTAGAGCTGCCTTGCAAACATCTACAAATAATCCATTCCATTAAGTGACTTTGGTCACATCTGTTTACTCAAAGAGTGATCAGTTAATCACTCTCATCCACTTGCTGTTGTTGTTATGAGCTCTAAGAAAATTTAATGCTAATGCCAAAGGTACTGACTGTGTAAACTTCAGTTCTGAAAGTGAAGGGGTCAAAGCCAAAACAATGGAGCAACTGTTCCTACTGATACAACAGAGAAAAAGAAAAAAAAAAAAAAAAAAAAGTAAATCAAAGCATTTTGAAATGTCTTTCTTCATTCAAATTGTGTCTGCGTGGTGTGTTTTCCTTCTTAAACACTCTGCATCAGTTATCTACCCTGTTTACAATACTGAAGAAAAGAGAGAAAAATGCAAATTTCTGTCCAAATGAAATATAAGAAAAGTCTTACTGGGCATACAAATCCACTTCCAATTATAGCCCCAAAACGAAGTCTTTAAGTGAGAATTCAAGCTTACTTCTGATATGCAAATAAGAAATCAGACCACACATAATAGAATTGTAAATATGGAATACAAAGTCAGTCATTGTCATAGTTTTGGGTGGGATAGAGTTAATGTTGTTTGCAGAGACTCACACAATACAGTATGTTGAATTTTTGATGAAAACAGTGGTGATAACACAAAGATATTTCAGTTGTTGCAGAGCAATGCTCACGCAGAACCAACGACTTTTCAGTTTCTGGTGCTGCCCTGCCAGTGAGGAGGCTGGGGGTGCACCAGGAGCTAGGAGGGGACACAGCCAGGAAAGCTGGCCCAGACTGGCCAGAGGGATGTCCCGTACCACGTGATTTTGTGCTGAACAGTAAAAGCTGGGGTGAAGAAGGAGGAAGAGGGGGATGTTTGGAGTGATGGTGTTTGTCTTCCCAAGAAACCGTTATGCATGTCCTGCTATCCTCGAAGTGGCTTAACACTTGCCTGATGATGGGAAGTAGCAAATGAATTCCTTGCTTTGCTTCACTTGTGCACGCAGCTTTTGCTTTACCTTGTAAACTGTCTTTATCTCAGGTCATGTGTTCTCACACTTCTACCTTCCTGATTCTTTCCCCCATCCTATCTGGGGAGAGTGAGCAAGCAGCTCTGTGGTACTTAGCTGCCTGCCAGGATTAAAACAAAACAATCATGCAGTGAAACAAACTTCTCCCGATTCACGTTTTTCCTGTTCAAGCTTTCATTGAAAGATATGGGGATTTAGAATTTAACTTGCTCAATAATATTTGTAAACTGTTTTATGATTTTATTATTATTATTATTTTCCTAAATGCATGAGAAAAACAATACTAAATCATGATGCTTTTTTCCTGGATATTAAACTTGTGCTTTTTGTTTCAACATATAATGAAAATTTGTGTTATGTTATAACACCTGAAACTACTACCAAATATTAGGGAGTGAAGGAAGGGATGAGAGAAAATATGGGAAGAAGGCCTTATCTATGTTTATGTTTATGAAGCTCATTTTGTTCCAGCGGGTGTAGTAAAACAATTCTTGTTTTTTTCATCACCTTAGCCAGCCTGATACATCAGTTTTGTTTCACAATTTAATCTACATGTATTAATGAGTAATTAGAGTGGGATTCCAAGTTGTAACTTGATGATTTAAGATGTTGCTGCTACTTTTCAATTAATACTTTTGAGCGAATTTCCATGTGATTGGATTACACTTCTCTGAAGAGATTTTTCCGGTTAAGTGATTTATAGTTCATACAGAGAAAAGAAATGGCTGCACAGAGACATGCCTAGGCAAATCCTTGCTACACACAGCAGCAAAACTCTGATGACTTCAAGAAAGTCAAGGCTTGTATCCTGGTGAGATGCCAGTGCCTGACAATTTTTTGTGACATATTTAAAAATATTGAGGAAGCCATCACCCTTGGTTCCTCTTCTCAGCCATTCAGAAGTTACTTTCCATACCTCTCCTGGAGTGCAGTGCTGACAGTGTGAACACAACTGGCCTGTTTCCACATGAAGCAGGTCAGTTTGCATCACATCAGAAAGAGCAGTCACTTCCACTGGAGGTGGCAGAAACCAACAGAGCTGAAGCAAATTAATCACAACCATTTGTCTGACTATAACCAGCTCACACTGCTGATTGCAACACTTCTGCTGAGAGGTCAGCAAGTAACAACTCAGTGACAGGATTTTCTTAAAACACTAAGAACGTGCTAGCCTCTCTGGTCTCCTTAAAGGTCGTAAAAAAAGTTAGGCAGATCTACAAGGACAGTAAAAAATTAACAGTCAAGTCTTATGGTTCAAGCAATGCATGAAACTTCTCTGTCTCAATAATTAAATTTAGTTTCCTTCCTTGCTTCTTTCATAGTAATAATAATAATAATAATAATAATAATATAAGGAACAAGAAGAGGAAGAGGAAGAGGAAGAGGAAGAGGAAGAGGAAGACGAAGACGAAGACGAAGACGAAGACGAAGACGAAGATGAAGACGAATGAGAAGGAAATTAAGTAATTGTGTCTACCTTGGGGCCAGCTTTACATCTCACCTTCCTAAGTTTCTTCAGCAGATACTCCATTGAACTGGTAGTTCATTTGAGTATCATTTGTATCATTTGAGGCTGTGAAGTGCTTCAGTCATTGAGGTTCAACAGAGGAGGGAGTCATGCTTTGCAGTTTGTTCCAGGTAGTTTGCCTTTTCAGAAACAATAATTCACTGAATGATGACTTATAGAGAGGTGTCATAAAAGCTTGGGGGCATTACTCTTTTTCCACCAATAGTAAAATGTTGCCAAGGTTACACTCATCTTCAAACCCTAATAGTTCCTTCTTGTTTACATCACCTTTTTGCTACAGTCATTCATTGTTTCTCAGCCATTTCCTTAGCTTTGATCCACTCATCTTTGAGCAAATTCTGTTCTCTCTTCATATACTATATTTGAAAATAAAATCCAGTCCTCAAAGTCTGAGGTAACCATACTGTGACTCCTAGTCTCAAAACAGTTTATGTAATGGTCTTACTCATTGAAGATTTCACAGTTTTGCTGTCCTGAGACACCCTTACTCTCAGATAATATTGCTCTGTGTGGTATGTATTTGTGTGTAGGGGGGTGGGGGCGTGGGGGGTGGGAGCAGGTGAGTAGGTTGTGGTGGTGGTGGTGGTGGTTTTATTCAGGTAGGCAGCTGAGTTCCACCACAGCTGCTCTCTTACTCCCCCTCCTCAAAGGGAAAGGGGGAGAAAATACAATGAAAAGGGCACTAGGGTTGAGATGAAGACAGGAGATTGCTCAACAATTATCATGAAGGGCAAAACAGGCTCAGAGTAGGGAGATTAGTAAAATTTATTACCTATAACTAGCAAGCCAGGAAAGTGAGAAACAAAGGAAATAAACCCAAAACACCTTCCCCCCATCCACCCTCTTCCACGTCCTCCCCCCAAGTGGCACAGGAGAACAGGAAGTAGGGGCTGTGGTCAGTCCTTAACGCTTCTCCTCCGCCGCTCCTTCTCAGTCACTCCCTGCCCCTGCTCCACGTGGACTCCCCCAACAGGATGCCCTCCTTCCCGAACTGATCCTAAATGGGCTTCCCACAGGCAGCAGCCCTTCAAGAAGTGCTCCAACATGGGTCCGTACCATGGGGTCTATCCATCAGGAGCAAACTGCTCTAGCACGGGTCCCCCATGGGCAGCAGCTCCCCCCAGACCCCCTGCTCCTGCGTGGGCTCCTCTCCATGGGCTGCAGCTCCAGCCCGGGGCCTGCTCCTGTGTGGGCTCTTCATGTGCTGCAGCCTCCTCCAGGCCACATCTACCTGCTCCACTGGGGGCTCCTCCATGGTCGGCAGCATGGAGATCTGCTCCATGTGGTACCCATGTGCTGCAGGGGGACAGCCTGCTCCACCACTGTACTCTCCACAGGCCACAGGAAAACTTCTGCTCTGATGCCTGTAGCACCTCCTGCCCTCCTTCTTCCCTGCTCTTGGCATCTGCAAGGCTGTTTCTCATTCCTCACTCTCTCAGATGCTGTTGTGCAGCAGCTTTTTTTTTTTTTTTTTTTTTTTTCCTTTTCCTTCTTTTTCTTAAATCTGATCTCAAAGAGGGTACAAACAGCATCGCTTATTGGCTTGGATCTGGCCAGCAGTGGGCCCCTTATCTAACATGGTACGGCTTCTGAATTCTTCTCACAGAAGCCACCTCTACAACCCCCCACTACCAGAACTTTGCCACATAAACCCAATACATTATAATATACATATGTAATATGTGATTATATCTTTGTCCTGGTTTTGGCTAGGGAAGAATTAATTTTCCTCCTAGTAGCTGGTAGGGTGTTGTGTTTGGGATTTAGGATGAGAATAACGTTGATACCACTCTGATGCTTTAATTGTTGCAGAGCATTGCTTACACTAAGCCAAGGACTTTTCAGCTTTTCACTCTGTTTTACCAGTGGGCAGGCTGGGGGTGCATCAGGAGCTGGGAGGGAACAGACCCAGGACAGCTGACCCAAACTGTCCAAAGGGGTATTCCATACCATATGATGTCATGCTGAACAATTAATATGGGGTGGCTGGCCAGGGGTGGGGGCACCGGCTGCTCAGGGGTAGGCTAGGCATCGGTCAGCAGGTTGTGAGCAATTGCATTATGCATCACTTATTTTGTACAAATTATTAATGTAGTACTAATATCCTTGTTATTATTATTTTTCTTTCTTTTCTATCTTAATAAACTGTCTCTATCTCAGCCTACTTTTTTTTTTTTTTTTTTTTTTTTTTTTTTTTTTTTTCTCTCCACCATCCCACAGAGGGAGGGAGGAATTTGAGCAAACGGCTATGTGGTGCTTAGCTGCTGTACAGATTAAACAACTACAAACTTTCAGTTTCCTAGATTTTAAAATTTATGAGAATTATGATTATTTTGGTTGTAATACCATTTACTAGCATGCACAAATGATTGCATGTATGCAAGTTTAGCAGTTTTGCCTCAGAAGTAATGAAAGCTAGGTAACAATCTATATTTAAAATAACTCTCTTAGGGAGCTCAGTGGCAGTACTTAATTGTGATTCAATAACATTTTATTATATAAACAGTAACATTGATAGCACTGATATTGTTCATGCATTGAGTCATGTAGAAACAGAAAGGTTAAATGCAGCAGAATATGGTTCTGATTTATCTTCTTAAACGGTTGCTTGAATTTACTAAATCAAATTTAGGCCACTAATTTCTTTAGATTTTAAATCAAAACAACCTAGCACTTGGGCAATGTGTTCCTGTTAACTTTTTAACAAAGTAGGTGCCCAGTGTCAATGTTTTTCTCTCTTGCTGAATATTATGTCCAAAATTTAAATCAAGCATTAATTCACATGATAATGCATTATTTTTAAAGTTAAACTTATGGTCCATTTACTTTATGTGGATGAAATAACCCACCACATAAGACACAAAGATTGCATGTCTGATTTTTGGACATAATGAATGAATGAATCAATAAAGCCTGAATACCGGCAATGTTGCTCAAAGTCTAAAATAAATAAATAAATAAATAAATAAACAAACAAACTTTCTATCTGTTCTTGTCCTTCATATGTCCTAATTTATGAGATGAACTATTTGTCACTATTGAGGTGAACTATTTGAACTATTTGCTTGAAATGCAAAATCAGAATCTGCCTGTTTATTAAATAGAGGATTTACATAGTGGCAACTTTACTACGAAGGAATTTTGTTGTTTTTGTTGTTGTTGTTTTGGTAGTTATTTTAAAATATTTCATCAAATAAATAAAATTTAGGTGTCAGGCATTTTTATCTTTTAAACTCTCTTTATTACATTCAAACATCAGTTAGAAAGCGCATACATTCTACTTAACATTGTTGGTTGCTCAGATAATCCAATTCCTAAATATTTCTTGTATCTTTCTCTACATGCTGAGCTATGCCTGTGCAGGACAAAAAATTGCTTGTGCAGGGTATGGCTGTGTGAAATATACAATTGAAAAATGTCATGTAAAAGAGGAGATGAATGTACAGAAACTACGTAGGTTCCTCATCAAGTCTCCTGATTCTCTAGATGAATAATTAAGCTTATGATGTATATATCTCTTCCAAGATCTACTAAATACATAATGTACAATAAAACTGTATTATTATTTTTTTTCCAAGATTTCAAATGGAGATCATTAATACCTCTTTAAGACAGTTTAAAATTTGTCTTAAATTCTAAACTAGCAAAGCAGCAAATCTTTTTTTTAGTAGTCTACCAGACAAGAGAAAAAGTTCCGTTTTTTCTCACTGTTGGAAACACTGATCATTTGAGCCTTAAACACAGTTCTTCTAAAAATTAATCTTTTGTTTAGCTGGGTATGGTAGTCTTTTCAACACTGGAATCAGGCTAAAGGTATTTAATCCCAAAGGCTTGCACTGGTCAATTTAGTGGGAATGAATGAAAAGTCCTCTACAGTCTCTGTCCACAGAGAAGACTCTCCCTCTCCTCCCCTTTGCCAGAACTTATTAGTTCTTACTAATAAGTTATAACTTATTAGGCAAACAGACCTCATTCAGCCTCTTCCCTTCAGTCTTTCATATATTTATTATTTCTCTTGTCTATTTTTTTATTATTATTTTTTAATTACATGTTCCTCTTTTTTTTCTTTTTTTTTTTCTCCTAATTTCTTCACTTTGTGTTTTGTTGTTGTTAGAAAATTACACATTTGAAAAAGAAGTCATGAATTATTTTTCTTTATTTTTTTATTTTTTACCAGTCTTTATCACAGGGAGATGTGGGAGCTGTCAAAATATTTTAAATCTTGATATCATACCTCTTCTTGAAAAACTTTAAGTTCCTTACATATTTTGTAAATAATCTAACATACTGACAATGAAGAATGCCTAAGATCTGAGAGCTTTAGATCTTAGTGACAATTGAGAAAGTATTGCATAAGCAAAATAATTGGTATAACTTATTTCTATGTCTAAAAATATTTTTTTTTCTGATGAGTGCCCAAATTCTGTACCTGTCCTTGTACTAAATTCACACTGTCCATACTGTAGTTTTTAGTTTATGCTGAAAAAAAAGCAACTTTTTAAAAAAATATGTATTTATTTATTTTATTTATTTTGATTTTATTTATTTTTCACTTCTGGAATCCGTTACAAAGTTGCAGCTCTATTTGATGGTCTCCATTGCTCCTATTGAGTTTGGGCCTGTTATATGCCAATATATAACATTCTGATAAATTCAAATGTCTCTTTATCTTGGGTCATAACAAAGGGATACCTAGAATTTAAACCAGATGAAGGCAATAAAATTCTCTAGACATGCTACAACTGTACACACATGTACTACTGTAAGTCTGATTTATGATCTGTCATGTGGTAGTAACAAGTTTGGGCGTTCTCCAAACACAGATGGGAAAGATTTTCCAACATGGGCTTCCACCAATGCAATGCTAGTCTACCCACCCTGTTGAGGAAGCTGAGGTTGTCAAGGAGGATTTTTACCACTCTGAATAACTATTTCAATAGTAGGAATATATTGTATTCCCCTGGCTGGATAGGTAGCCTTGTTTTTCCCAATCCACTGTTGTTTCTTTCTCTCTCTCTCTCTTCTTCTTTTTTTTTTTTTTTTTTCTTTTTTTCTCTTTATTTTCTTTTTTTAATCTATGTTTTCTTTTATTTATTTATTTATTTTTCTTGAAATGACCTTTACAATTTTGTGAGACTCATTAAGATACTGGTATGAAGATGTTGTTTCAGTATGTCCCTCATACACATTTTTTTTCCTTATTTTTTTCTCTTTGCAAACTCTAACACATACTTCTGTTGTGTTTTCTGCCCTGTTTACAAGACTCCTCTTTGCATATATAAAGTAAAAATTTTGATTCAGATATTTTACTTAGTAGGAAACAAAGGCCTAGTGCAATATGTGCAATTCACTGGAGTCCCTTAAGGTGACATTGACGAAAGTTTTCCATAACTATGGTGACATATGTAGATGGGTTGTGTATTTCAGCTTTTAAAGCTGTTTCATGGCCAAGGAAAATGGAAATCTGGTGTGTAAGGGCAGAAATTAAGTACCTGAACTGTAGAGATAAACTCTACATGTATAAAGACTTCTGAATCATAGCTGATACTGTCTGAAGAGAAAAAATAATGTTGTTGTTCTTATTGCTTGAGCATCATCAGTGTGATTCTCATTGTTCCTCAGCATTAAATAATTGAAGCAATTTATCCTCAAGACATATGCTATATAACTCTATCCATTAATGTTGTTGTGAAGTATATTAAAAAGGCTTTATGCTAGTTTCAACAGCACAGTCCAGTACATAGGAGAATGATAAAAAATATAATAATTTTTCTGCTGAGACTAAGAATCCCATTCTGCCCAGTAACACCGTTTTGGCTTATCTATTTACCCTGTAAACCAAAATGTTCAGCTAAGGTCAGACTGGCTAGACCTTATAATGTAGTACAGAAGACTTGTAAACCACCTTTTCTTTCCCTGTATGATTTTAACTTAGTGCAAGACTTTGAATTAACATTTCAGCAATGTGAGGGAATATGTTTGTATTTGATCCAGGATGTGAATGCATTAACAAAAGAGTTACTTAACTACTTTACTGTTTTTAAACCACAGCTGGAAGCTGAAACCATACATTATTTTTATACTGAATAAAACTCAAAAGGAACAGGTAACTGATTTTGTCATTAATGTTATTTTAGTTCTATGTGACCCTTTTTCAGTTCAGTTCAAGATGGTTATGGTTGAAAAGAACAAAGAAGTTTGTTGACAAAGGGGGGAGAGGTGGCTGGTTTAGGAGGTGAGATGGGGTGATAGAGCAGCAACTTTAGAAAATGGGAAAAATCATTAGTATGCGGAAGCTGTGTGTTCATTCAGGGATATGAACAGGATAGGTTGGGTGAGAGGAGGAAGGTAGGACAGTGGAGGCAGATGGGGGTAATAGAGGGCAATAAATAGTTTCTATTTTAATGCTGTGTGAGGAGAGCAGAGGCTCAGGTGAAATAATGTGGAGAATCATGTGCAGCTGTCAATATAGGTAAATGCAAAGCATATTGCTTTTTATCATGGGTATTGTTGTTTAAATCTTGTACACTATGTACAGCTGGATTTTCCATAAGAAAGTCACTGGCATGCATAAGACATTCTGTGAACTGTAAATACAGATGTCTTACTGAGAGGTATACATATAGAGGTATATTAATACATTTGTGTATATATATATATATATATATATATATATATTTATCCCATGATTATGTTTACGCCCCTATATGTGTATCCCTTCTTCTATATAGGGAGATATCCTTCAACATATTTGAAAAGTCATGGCAGTCAGGTGAAGTCCCTGGTGACTGGAAAAAGGGAAACGTCACTCCTATTTTTAAAAAGGGCAGAAAAGAAGACCTGCAGAACTACAGACTGGTGAGACTCACCACTGTGCCTGTCAAGATCATGGAAAAGATCCTCCTGAAAGCAATGTTAAAGCTTTAGGAGACATTTCTTCTCAGAAAGAGCAGTCAGGCATCGGAACTTGTTGCTCAGGGAAGTGGTGGATTCACCGTCCCTGGGGGTGTTTAAGGAAAGTTTGGACGTGGTGTTTTAGGGACATGGTTTAGTGGGTGATATTGGTATTAGGAGGGTGGCTGGACCAGATGATCTTGAAGGTCTTTTCCAACTTTAATGATTCTATGATTCTAAGATTCTGTGATTCTACTGAAAATGTACATACTGAAATTTTACATGAGCATAGATGGAGGTCTTACTGAAAGTTCATCCTATACCAGCAGTAGAAATTTCTCGTATTAATTTACTTATCCAAAATTGGTAACATAAATGAATTCTGATACATGACATAGAGTTTTAATAATCTCTCTGCTGTTACCATCACAAATAGAAAGGTGCCAGTGAGTGGTTATTGAAGTTAATCTTTGATATGAATAGCTCAAATATCGTGTCTATATGTATCAGCATATTCAAAAGATCAAAGAACAGAATCATAGATAAGAATTTCTCTGCAGAATGAACAAAATGAAAGGTTAGACTTGAAAGTTATCAAAATCTCCCAACATACAAAGGAATAGAAAAGGTGAAACACAGTTATGTCAATCTTCAGTAAAAGAGGCAGACACATTGTCACTATTGGCCTGAAGAAAAGTGTCAAGAAAAAAAAAAAAAAAAAAAAAAGGCACACAGAAGACTGAAGTATGGTAATTATTTTGTTTTGTTGGTATGTTAGAGTGAGGCAAATAGAAGGAATGGAAGCAAAGGTACAGTATATAGCTAAATCTGAACCACAATATGATAAAGAAGATAATTAAAAGGAAAACAAACAAACAAACAGCAAACAAGCAAACAACAACAAAATAAAGAAACAAAACCAACACCCAAAATTCACAAGTGACTTGAAGAATAACAATGTTTGCAAAGCTATATTTTCAGTTTTTGTGCATTTGTTCTATTTACTAAAGCTACTCTTTTGTTTGTTTGTATTGAAAAAAAAAAAACTTTTTTTTTTTTTTTTCAAACCAGCTTCTCTTCTGCAGTCATATTCCTGTATTTTTGAAATTTTAGCATGAGTGCTTGCCAAGAGAAATACAATATGGTGATTTTATTTTTACTGCAAGAACAAATGGCTGCTGAAGCTATCTTCTCTTCTTGAAAAACAGACAGTCTTGGCAGTTAACTAACCTTGGCCTTGGAAGTCAAAAATAAACCTTCTGAATGTGAGTAACTGAACTGCAACTAAAATCTGCATCAGCAGCACAGTGAAACCTCTTCATTTTAGCCAGTTGTAACTAACTGTAGCTAATAACAATGTAACTAATATGTGAGGAGATTGTATTTCAATTTGTCTGAAGTTGATGATTTTCTTGCTATGAATATGTCCTAAAAATTACATGTACAAGACCTTTCCTATTTTCCTTCTCTCTTTTCCTTTTCATTCTCTCTCTTCCTACCTTTCTTTTATTTTCCTTTCCCTTTTCCCCTTTCCTTACTGTCATTGCTTAGTCAAGTGGCTCAGGGTGTTTCCACTGAAAATGGTGATTTGGGCTGAAAGAGCTGTGGGCAAATGCAGCACAAAGAGGAACAAACACTGCAGTGTTTGTGTTCCTCCTATTGAAAACACACAGGTAAAGTAGATGGATGAATGCACTGGGAGCTTGAAGGGTTGCAACTCTAGGTGTAAAGGAGGAATAAGCAATTACCGTAGTTTACCTGGCAAGAAAGCAACGACTCCTCTGTGTTAAGACCCTATGGGCTGTTTTCTTCCAGTCTCTATGGTAACTGTAACACATAAGAGAAATGCTGAGGAAAGACTTATGGAAACACAGTAGCTTACATTTTGTAAAATGACTAAAAATGAAATGAAAGTTTCATTTTCTGTTTCTTTCTCTACTTACAATTCAGCTTCTGCAAATAGATTTTTTTCTGAGTCTAATGTTGGTCTAATGTCTAATATAGCACAAAGCCCATAAAGCCACTAAATTGGGGAAAACTGTAACACCGTCTGGCACTTGTTGACAACAATTCCCAGTCTTATGTTGGATTCCTGGAAGGAAAAATCTTACGCACACACAAAGATTTTCTTTGTTAAATCTCAAAGAATCAGGTAATTTGGTTAGTATTATGAAAACACACGTTCAGAGATCAATTTCATTTTGGGGTTGGTGTGGTTGAAAGCTGTTTCTGGTTTTGGTACCTGTTCAGATATAGTTGATAATGTATTCACAGCTCCATCAAATTGAAGTTTGGCATCTAGAGTTCCATTTTTATGTACGTATAAGTATATATAAAGTATATAAGTATATTATATATAACAAGTAACTCGATTTTCAGTGTTGTTAAGCAAATCACAGCAAATTCCACCAGCAAGTAGTCATTGGTACATCTATAAAAGTAGTATTTATAAAATTAAGAGTGAAATAGAAAAAAAAAAACACATTGGAGCAAAACATTTTCCTTATACGCTTTTTTTTTTTTTTTTTTGCAAGTGCTTTTGTATATGTGAGAGTTGTCGCACAGCACTCTTTTGTCAAGTAAGAAATGATGCAGCAGTTCCTCAAAATGAACCTGGTTCTGAGGTGAAAAGTGCAGCAGCTGAGCAAGGGCAGAAGCAAAGAAGCACAGGAGTAATCAGCAATGTGAAGGACAGAATTATTCACAGAAAATGCCAGCTTCTTTCTGTCTCATTGACATATCTTAAACTCGTATTATACCACTGATGTGATGGGCAAGGACATTCTGTTAGGTCTTCTGAGTCATTTTCTACAATTTGTGTAAAGTCCAAATTATTTCACTTGAAGACAGGTAAATTGAAAACCTTTTGCCTGAGAGAGCAGAAAGGGGGATAGTAATGAAGCACTTCCTCACCAATACATAGTAGCTTGATTAAAAAGAGAGTAGCTAGCAAAGAACAGTATGTGCCTTATTTTCTGTAGCAAATACAAGGCTCTCATAGAAATAAATAAAAGTGTTCTTCCATCCTTCAACTTTGTACATCTATAATGAATGTTTCGTGTTTTCATTCTTCAGTTACCTGGGAGCCTAGTGATTCTGGAAATGCATGAATAACATTTTCTTCATTACTGTTAAGAGATCCCCTCAAGTTCTATATATTTCTGATACTGAAGAATAAAAACAATTCCTTCATTTACAGTACTGTCCTCTGGGGTTGAACCCTCCCAACTGTTATTTGGGCTGTATATGACAGCCCCCCCCCCCCCCCCCCCCCCCCCCGCCTCTCCCCCCCCGCCCCCCTGCAAATATGTCATTCTACTACAGCAAAAATCCACTAAAATATAGCATAGTCCTCAAATTTTACTGACAGGTCTAGCTTGTAATTACCACATCAATTCCTCATGAAAAACAAAAGAGATAAGGAAAACAAATGAGAGAGAGATGAAAGAAAAAAGGATAGAAACCTACAAAAAGTCTCGAAAATTAATGCCCTCAAGATCAAGTAAATCAAGTAATGCCACCAGAATTTAAATATGGTTCTCTGATCTGAAACAGTTAATTATCATCAAATCATTCAACTAGCAATCTGTAGTATGAAAGCTCCCAATGCTTTACCCAGTTGACTTTAGTTGGCTTCTATAAAATGAATCACATTGTGCTAAAAATGTAATTAAAAAGAGCTAATGTAAATATGCTTATAATTTCTCCTGACAAATGTTTTCACTGATTATTATAGCATTATCAGCCAATCGGTTTTTGTTTCCAAAAGATGTCATGTACTAGACTTTCCATTATATTCCAAATTTTTTTTATCTTGCATGCTAAGTTGTTTTTGAGCTTTATATCTTTTTTTTGATTGAAATAATAGTGCAACACTGTCCTGGTTTTGGCTAGGATAGAGTTAATTTAACACCTTTAATTAACAAACACCTACTTGAAGTACAGACATCTTTAGTAATGAAAGCAGGCATTGTGCTGCCAGCTTAACAAAAGCATAATAAAATACTGTTTTATGAATTTCATACTATGTGCAAATATATGTCATTGTTCCCAATAAAGCAAGCAAGCAAACAAACAAACAAAAACAAATTTGTTATCAAGCATACTATGATTTCCAGTTTTCTGTCTAGATGGTATATTTCCTGTCCAGATACTACACTTTTTTTTTTTTTTTTTATCTATCTATCTATCTATCTGTCTGTCTGTCTACCTATTCCATCCATCCATCCATCCATCCATCCATCCATCCATCCATCCATCCTTATTGTTACTGATTGTTGCTGTTTTTCCATATATGATGATATAGACATACAGTTTGGAAAATTCAATAGAAAATTTGAAACTTTGCATTTTGAACAAGTTTTCAGATTTTGTCTGGAATTTAGATATGCTCTTAATTAGGTTTCTTCAGTTCTGAGATATACAAACAGCATCAAATGTGTGATGGTACAGGTAATAAGTTACATACATAAAAGTGTCTATGATAAAAGACAAATCCCAGGTTAGGACTTTCTGATATAACATAATTTCCTATATCACATTAGCAAGTCCACTGCAAGTAATGAGTTTATCCTATGAGTAATGACTTATCCATAAAGGAACTGCATTCCATAAAGAGACACAGTTCCATGGATATATGCCTGAAATTTTCTTAACTCTACAGATTCTGCACTTTGGCCATGGTGTGGTTCACCAAGTGTCTAGAGCTGCAGCTCTGTTTATCTGTATATCTGCGACTGTCCTGGCCAGAGTAAATATTTCACTCATGCATAAGCTAGACCACAATCTAGAACAAGGTTGTTCTCTTATAAAAATTCTCTGAGCCACCTTCATGTAGATCCACCACTGTGCTTTCATTTAACACAGTATATTTTAAATTAACTGCTCATTGAATAAAATACAGGAAAGGTCTGAAAATACAGAGAAGAATCAATTTTGTTTGTTCATTTATTAGAAGGACACCTTCTTTTCTGTGATTTTCTTCATAGGAACATGCATTCAACAGAAAGGGCTAGATAATGTACCCTGTTTATATTCTATAGCAGTGTACTTAAGTAGTTTTACCTTAAAGGATGTTTTGATCTCTAGTAATGGCAAAAATTGCATACAGATTTATAATAATAATGATAAATAATAATAATAATAATAATAATAATAATAATAATAATAATAATAATAATAATAATACATTGTTATTATTATTATTATTATTATTATTATTATTATTATTGAAGAATATCACATAATTGGATTTCTAATGAAGGAAGAGGTGTAGAAGGAAACAGCTTCACATTTGGCAATCATAATTTAAAAGAAAAAAAATGAAAACATACTTTCTTGAGGTAGATACTCTATATGGCTGTATTCTTAAGTATTTGGAGTCTTCCTGGTTGTGGACAGAGGTTACTCTCTGTATCCCAGTTAGATTTCCATTCTAGTCTAACTCTCAGCATTTTTTAGTTGTTATTAGAGAAAACACACAATTTAATAATTATGCTATTAACATATCAATCTGCTCTTCCATGCACTCATTTAGTCAATCTTATAGCACTCCTATCAATACAGTGTGTCTGACCATATCCATTGAGGGCAGTGAATACAGTTCTAACCACAGATACCCTTTTGTGATTCACCTACACTGCCCAGTAGCTCCCCATTTCATTTTCACGTATCCTGTTTATTCCTACTTGCCTATGTGTTGGTTTGCCCAGATCCATATCTGGATGAAACCAAATAATTAACTCAGAGATTAAACTGAGGATGGGTTGGAAGCAGAGTTTGATTTGCTCCCCACTTCTTATCCTTATCCCAGTAGTATTATATGTTACAGTCAAAGGGTCACTAAGCTCCTTCCTCCAGGCAAAACAATGTGATGCCCTCTTCACTGTATAACAGGAATGTCATCTGTCCCATAGTGTCCTCAGGAGCATGGGCCATCGTTGCCTGACATGGACCAAAACCCTAGCAAGTGAATATTCTGGTTGCAATGCTTCAATATGTGTGCTGTCCCCCCATCCGTTGTTTCTTACATGGGGAATCTAGGGGACAAAATCTGAGTACAGGAAGAAATCTGATACAAATAGTAGTGGAGATGCAGCCATAGTATAGACATTTAGATTTGAAAGTGAGTATGTATCATACAGCCAATGGTCCACATTATACCCTGAAATGGGCATCTTCAGCAAGGTAACCTATGTTTTCTGTGTATGGTTTGGCAATAGAAATTGTGGATCAGAAAGAAGTGATTCACAGTTCTTTAAATATCAGCTTCAGCAAGTGACAATGCAGGCCCTTACCACAAAGGTTGCTCATTTTTTGTCCTCTTCTGGTCAAGCTGCCATGCAAACCCTTTCTCACAGACACTCCCAGTCTAACCTCAGTCAGCAGTGTCCTAGAAGAAAAGATCCCCTAGCAGATCTATCCTGAAATGTTATAAGAGGACCAAAGAAAAATGGGCCAATCACCCTACTGTATTTCCAGAAATTTGAATGTTGCTGCACTGAGCTGAATGTTTGCATCACTAATTAAATTTACTCTGAATCTTTTCCTGATGAAAATACTTGTTATATGCTGATTGAACAGAGAAAACAGAACATTACTTCTTTAGTCTCAGGTATTTCCCACTGACACAGTCACAACAGCCAGTTCTTAGAATTTCTCCTAATAAAAATTTTCTAATGCTCATTTATTTCAAGAAATATTTATAAAGGATAAACATAAATAGTTTTACTTGTTCATTTCATCAACCACGATGTCGCATGCCATGGTTAAATGTAATGACTAGCTGTTCCAGCTAGTTCGAAAACTTTTTTTCAAATTAGTTTTAGGCTTTCTCTTATAATGCTGGAGTACAGAGAAAGAAACCATTAAAGGATATTCTTTTTCTCCCTCTGGACTTGAGGAGTCTACAGAGCGATAATTCAGAACAACAAGCAAACTGAAAAGCAGCCAGACTGTCATGACTGCCACTCTATTGTCATAAATTTGATCCTCCTTGGAATATTATTGTTAAGGACTGGAAAGAAAACAATCTAAATTTTGCTCTCAATTACAGTGGAACAACTCCAACCTTACTCTGTTTCTTCACAATTGTAAGGATACATTTTATTGCTGGCAAAATCTTTGCTTACAGACTTTATAAGTAATGCAACAGGAATATATATATATATAATAAAAACCAACATACACAGCAGGTCTAATTTGCCATTCCTGCTTTGCAGCAGTGGGTGTAAGAAGCAGGGAGAATGACTGCAATCACACAGCTAAGTGCATTATTTTTGAACAATGCATGCCAACATCTAAAAAGATAGCGTGAGGATTATATTTTTTTCCTTTATACTTAGTATGACATTCATGGAATATGTGACTTACATAAATACAAAATGTTATTGTTACTTTCCTTTCTTTCACTGTGCATAAATTCAATTTACCAAAGTCTCTGTTTTTTATCCCTGTTATATATATGTTTTGCACAATGTATCATGCTGCTAAATGGATGATTAATTAACACACAGCAAATGCATGGAGATTATGCTTCAGTTCATGAAAGTTTCTGTGCTTCCATTTGCTGCACTGTCCAAGATTTAAAGGGACATCCCTCTATCTATCAATCCACTGCCCATTGAATGTCCTTTATGCAAGAATTTCATATAAGAAATAAAATCTCTGCAGAGTCACATAAAGAGTAAGCCTGTTTTCATTTTATTCTTAATTGGATCATGGTAGGGAATTTGAGGAAGAAACCGAAGAGAAGACAAGCCATGCATGTTTTACCTTTAGAAGGCTTAGATAAACTCTTCTGAGCACCTCTAGAAATATTTCTTCCTCATGTGTGTAAAATCCTCATCAGAGGATTTTCCACCCCCATCTGCTACATGCTTTGTTCTGCTTCAGCGGCCTGCACTGTCCCAGAAGAAAAGCAGCTGTTATAGTCATATAAAGGTCAAAAGTCTGTCTTAAAAGTAGCCAGACTCATCCATTACTTACCTGAAAAATTAAGCCTTGTACTGACAAGGAAAGCTGATCTTTAGCAAAAATCCTGATGTGTTTTATGATTACTGTAACATGGAGAAGGTGACAGATACCATTTGTACCAGGTGGAACCCGTGCATTATCTTGACATGCAGATTCAGAAGCACTGAACTACAGTAAAGTAACCTGTGAGTGGCAGGATCTTCTGCGTGGGAGAAAGATTAAACTTCCCAGAAAACTGAAAACATTGGAACACATTTTAAGTTACATGAAAATGAATTTCCTTATTTTTAATCTTGTTTATCCTTATCCTTATTATCATAATGACGATTCAAATAAGAATCTAATCCTTTTTCCCATTTCAATGTTGTGAGGTCTATTTACTTGCCATGGAAAGTAAAAGAAATATCATATTTCTTCAGAGCAATTTATTTATATATATATATATATTTATAATAAAATATTTAATTTTTGAAACAATTTTACATTACTCAAAACGAGGCATTATTAAAGATCCTGTCATGTTGTCGATACCAGTGGATGGAAATAGGTCATGTTCTAACATTAGAACACATTCAGGTTGAAGAACAACAACAAAAAAAATAAAGTAATTTTAGTCATGTCTAAGGAAATATGAAAATATTTAGCTACAAGTTGATCTTCACTATAATCTGGAGGATGAAACATACATATTTTTTTCTTTGTGTAATTTTTAGTGTACCTCTGAACATTCTTGCTGCTATTCTCTGGATTGTCTTCACTAACATATAGCTTTCTTAAAGGATGGAGTCCTTTAACCAGGGTTAAAAGACTTTTCTAAATAAAATAACTACTTAGAAAAACTATATTATTCATACTGCAGACATATTTTCCTTTAGTTTCATCTTTAGGAGAGTTATCATGTCTCTCTCTGGTGTTGTCTGTATTTGTCTGTTTGTTTGTTTTCTTTCCCCAATAACATGGCTTAGGCTAAATATTTACTTTCCAAGTAGCTTATTGCAAAACTGTTACTCTTACTCTTCATCTTCTTTTGATACTATTGCCTATTGTAATATAATGCAATTCTTCTTTCCCTAGATGCCAGCTCATCCTCTACAAGACTTCAATTAAAATGTCTGCTATTCTCATAGTTTTAGTAAGCTGCTGTAAGTATTTTATAAAATAAATAAATTAATTAATTAATTAATTACTTGTCTCAAAAAAATCTAAAAGAATTTAATTGTCCTAAAAAGTCCAGTACCTTCTTTCTCATTTTGAAATCTGTCTTGCTTTACACTATTTTTAATTGTTTAAGGTACCTGATTCCTAATGATTTTATTATTATTATTATTATTATTCATAGAATCATAGAATCATAGAATATGATTTGGAAGGGACCCATAAGGATCATCAAGTCCAACTCCTGGCACCGCACAGGTCTGCCCAAAAGTTTAGACCATGTGACTAAGTGCACAGTCCAATCACTTCTTAAATTCAGACAGGCTTAGTGCAGTGCCTACTTCACTGGGGAGACCGTTCCAGTGTGCAACCACCCTCTCGGTGAAGAACCTCTTCCTGATGTCCAGCCTAAACTTCCCCTGCCTCAGCTTCACACCGTTCCCGTGGGTCCTGTCACTGGTGATAACAGAGAATAGGTCATCTTGCTCTCCACTCCCTCTCGCGAGGAAGTTGTAGACTGCGATGATATCCCCCCTCAGCCTCCTCTTCTCCAGGCTGAACAGGCCCAGTGACCTCAGCCACTCCTCACATGTCTTCCCCTCTAGGCCCTTCACCATCTTCGTCGCCCTCCTCTGGACATTCTCCAACAGTTTAATGTCCTTTTTGTACTGTGGTGCCCAGAACTGTACACAGTACTCGAGGTGAGGCCGCACCAGCGCAGAGTAGAGCGGGACAATCACTTCCCTCGACCGACTAGCAATGCCGTGCTTGATGCACCCCAGGATACGGTTGGCCCTCCTGGCTGCCAGGGCACACTGCTGGCTCATATTCAACTTGCTGTCAACCACAACCCCCAGATCCCTCTCTGTGGGGCTGCTCTCCAGCGTCTCATCGCCCAGTCTGTACGTATAGCCAGGGTTGCCCCGTCCCAGGTGCAGGACCTGGCACTTGCTTTTGTTAAACTTCATGTGGTTGGTGATCGCCCAGTTCTCCAATCTGTCCAGATCTCTCTGCAAGGCCTTTCCACCCTCATCCGAGTCCACAACTCCTCCAGTGTCGTCAGCAAATTTGCTCAAAACACCTTCTAGTCCTACATCCAAATCATTTATAAAAACATTGAAGAGGACTGGCCCTAAAAAGGAGCCTTGAGGGACCCCAATAGTGACCATCTGCCAGCCAGATGTGTCCCCATTTACCACAACCTTTTGAGCCCTGCCCGTCAGCCAATTGCTCACCCATCGTATGATGTTTTTGTTGATCTGTATGCTGGACATTTTGTCCAGTAGGATCCTATGGGAAACCGTGTCAAAAGCTTTGCTGAAGTCCAAAAAGATCACATCAGCTGGTTTCCCCTGATCAACCAGATGGGTGATCTTATCATAAAATGAAATCAAATTTGTTAGGCAGGACCTACTCCTCATGAACCCATGTTGGCTGGGACTGCATTGTCTCCCAGGTGCGCTTCAATAACTTCAAGGATCACCCTCTCCATAATTTTACCAGGCACTGATGTGAGACTGACAGGCCTGTAATTGCTAGGGTCTTCTTTCTTACCCTTCTTGAAAATTGGCACAACATTTGCCAGCTTCCAGTCCAATGGAAAATAATAATAAATAATAATAATAACTACTACTACTACTACTACTACTACTACTACTACTACTAATTTATTATTATTATTGTTATTTTTATTGTTATTGTTATTGTTATTGTTATTGTTATTGTTATTGTTATTGTTATTATTTAGTGGAAACCACTGGTAATGGATGCATTACTGAGCACTAACATCAAAATTTTGGGAGTGAAATGGCCCCTGTATCTTCTGTTGCTCCTTGTTATAAGTGAAGAAGATTTGGTTTGGTTTGGTTTGGTTTGGTTTCTTAATCTTATTTTTCATTTTTTTATTTTATTTTATTTTTCGTTAATATTTTTGTTACTATTATTATTATATTTTTCAATATTATTTTCAATTATTTTCAATATTTTTATTTTCATATAATATTATTTTCAATATATTTCAATATTATTATTATTTATTATTATTATTATTATTATTATTTATTATTTTTTTAACTTTAATTGTGTCCAGAGCTTGTCGTACTGAGTAGTGTGTCCTGATAAGTTATGTAGAAATGATAATGCTGCTCTGTGTCAAAGAATGAAGAAATGCTTGGCCACATTATCTTCATCTGCATCCATGTTCAAAGAGAGCTTGTCTTTCAATATTAGTAGATTGAGCTGTGAGCTGTTACTTGGTGTGATACTGATTATGTGTATTGCATTTACATGGCAAGGTTTTGGTGGCAGGGAGAGGGGAGTTTTGGTTGCAGGAGTGGCCTCTGTGAGCAGAACCCAGCAACTGCCCCATGTCAGGTCAGAGCCAGCTCCAGCTGGCTCCGAAAGGAACCCGCTGCTGGCCAGAGCTGAGCCAAGGAGCAACACTGGATTAGACACCAGTAGAGCACATTTCATAAAGAAACAAAACAAAACAAAACAAAAACAAACAAACAAAAAAACAAAGAGACTTGAAAAATTAATTACAGTTAATTGGGGGGGGGGGGGGGGGGGAGGGAATATTCATGATCTTGAAAGGCTTGAGGTGGTTATCTGTTCAATTTTCCCACTCCCAACACAAACAGCAGAATTTCAGACATCCTGTAACCAGTGTTTCCTCTCCTCTTTGCTGTTTCACACAGTATTTGCTCAGCCTCTTGTCTCCTTCAGCTGTCATCTTGAGGCAGATAAGTTTAGTTGAGTAACGAGAAGGTCAAGACTTAAAAATGTCGAGACCTCAATAGGTCTGGACATTGAGTACGCCTACCTTATGCAGGATGGCAATCTTTTAACTAAAGTTTTTAATAAATTGTTTCTCCTTTGCACAACACATTTAACTACAAATGACTGAATGTCATACACAGAAGATTAATATATGAAGAATATCCAAGGGCAGTTCGACTTGTTTTGATGAATGAGAAGTTCCACTTGTTTTGATGAACAGTATCAAAAATGTTTATAAGATGTTAAGTAAATATTGTTTCTGTCATAGTTTACAGCAATCCATAATGTGCTATGCCCACTTCAATGAGGTAAATCAACTCCTTTAGATTGAATCTGTGTTCCACAGAATTTCCTTCTGTAAGTCAAGTTTGTGTACAAACTAATTAATCACAGTTGATGGAAGCAGAATGTTTGGACTGTGGCTGTCCTGGGATTGATGGCAGAAAAAGTATGAAGTTATTATAACCAAGGTCTGAAAAAAGTCATAAAACAGTTATAACAATAGAAGGGGCACCTGAAAGCTGCAACGTTAATGTATATAGAGAAAAGATCGGGGTGTCATCACTGATGTCTAAGTAATACAGAAAAGGACTCATCCTTCACTTGTGAATGAAATTGCTGTTATAATTGATGATACCATTCTGAAATGACTTTGATCATTAGGGTTCCGGTGACTGAATTAAAATAAAATGAAGGATGCATATACTGATGTTAAAACAATGAAAAAATATTCCTTCTTGGTGACAGATAAAACAGATCATTTAACAAGGAAATGTTTTACTGAAAGTGTTTCGCTTTGTAGTTCCCCAGAAAATGAAGAGTAATGTAAAAATTGGACAAGATGAAACTAGCTGTTTCAGTCCAGATATTGACTGCACAAGTCACTTTCAATAAATCTACTGCATATTGGACTTAAAGTAGCACTTTGTTAACATTATGTTAACGTAAAATGTTCTGTTTAGCAAGATAGCCTTCTGGTACCAGAAACGAATGTTTGTTCTACAGAAATATTTGTGTATGTTGGGAAAAGAAATGTGAATTGAGCATAACAGGTCTGTCACAGAATGTCTGCCAAAGAAATCTGATCATAAAGCTACTTTTAGCAGACTACTGTAGAAATAAAACCTTTGGCAAGAGAAACAATATATATTCTCTTTTGCCATCTATACAGGCCGACTCTTTCCACCAAAATGTAGTTCCCCAAAACATTAGAGTATAGTCTAAATTAATCCTTTTGGTTCCTAGAGCTGAGGAAAACCAAGTATCATTTCTACGGCAAGAAGCAGAATACCATCATAACGTATGTTTACATTGAAAATCAAGCTGGGGCTTTACCCCAGCAATGGGGATTATATTTCTATGATAATTGAACACTCTTGGATTTCTGTTTCTGCCCTCTGCCCCTTCTCCAGTTTTATCTGAATAGCTGTTGGATATTAATTTGCTGACAGTGATTTTTTTTTTTTTTTCTCCTACCAATAATATATCTAGACCTGATTGCTAACTCTCTGGTGTGAGAGATCACTAGATTTTGTTCTAGGCTAGCAACCACTTTAACCCAGATTAATAGTTAAGTATTAGGTCTGGAGGCAGTTTAGAAGAATGGATCTCAATCTAGTGTGTTGATACCCACCACAATGAACACCAAGATCAGGGGAAGAAATTACCCTTAGAGGAGTTTCTGAATCTCTACGCTAGAAATTGTCTAAACAAATGTTTCAGATTAGAAATGTAATTTTAAATAGCTTAGAGCAAGTTGCTCTTCCTACTAACATAACAATCCCTTAGCATAAGAGGAGTACAACTGAATGTTCTTGCTCTACGTCTACTCTTGGCTCTGCTTTTAGGGTTTCTCCATTACAGCCTAGGACTCAATAAAAGCCTGTAGGCAGTTCACTAAGTTCAATAAATAAAAAGAACACCACAAAATGGCAGAGGGGAGGGTAAATCACATTGAATACGTACAGCTAAGTGTGCAGTTTGGAATCCACTTTTTTATAAACAAAAACAACATGATGAAACTGAGTTTGGCATGTCAAGAAAAGGGAGAGGGAGAGGGAAAGGGAAAGGGAGAGGGAAAGGGAGAGAGGAGAGGAGAGGAGACTCGAGGACAGGAGACTCGAGGAGACTCGAGGAAAGGAGCGGAAAGGAAAGGAGAGGAAAGGAAAGGAGCGGAAAGGAAAGGAAAAAAGAAAAGGATTCACTACTATCACTTCAGTCAGTCAAAACTACAAAGCTAATAACTGGATATATTCATTTTGATCTGAACTGAGAAAGAAAAAGAAAGTTTAGGGTTCAGCTAGTTTCTTTATCTAGAGAAACTTTATCACTTTCTTAATGAAAAAATTGAAAGCTGAGCTGTTGCTAATTACCAAATAGGAAGGAAAAACAAATATTACAAATGTATAGATCTAAGTAACTCTTTCTGACTAAGGTGTTTACACTGTGAAGCACACAAGAGTTTAAGGATTTTTAGTTAGTTAGTTACAGCCACAGCCTGTCATTGAAGACATACGTTATGATTTCCTGGTCTTTTTTTTAAGTCCTTCTCTTGACAACCAAAGAACAGAGAGGGGGAAAAAAAAAAAAAAAAAAAAAAAAAAAAAGAAAAAAGAAAATAATGTTATTAATGAAGTTGATTTCAAAAATATGTCGTCTTGAATAAATAACATTGGTAGAGAATGATTTTTTTGTGTAAGTACATGTGTGAATAAAAAAGCAAACTAAATAATTTTGTGGAAAATGATTTTAAAGTGCTATATTAATGTCTACCATTATTGCTTTTACTACCACAAAGACTAATTCATCATTATCTGATTGGCTCCAGGGCAGATGCACTCTTCAGCAGATAGGGAGATCAGGGAGTGCAAAGAGTTTGCTGCATCTATGCAACTCATGAACTTGAAACAGCTGAGGGAGCCACCAGGAGCCAGCTGTCCTCACGAGGTCGGCTGACGGGCCTTGGGCAGAGCCAGAAGCATCTGCCTCATTTTCCTGTAAAAATGCAGCCCCTAGGGAGTGTGAGTGATCAAGAGCATGGTGAACAGAGTGTGGCATGGCAGATGGTGTGGCAGTTGGCATGGGAGGGCACAGGGAGGGCCCAGAACCTTGTCCAGTTTGATAAGGGAGCAATGGTATCCACCTGGCAAAAGGCTATGGCCTCTTGGAGCTCAGCACCCTCCATGAGCGATGCAGCCTTACATACAGAGCTCCAGAGGGAAAACGCTGCCACCCAGGTTTCAGGCTGCAGGGTGTGCCCTACTTTTATGCAAGGTCAGGATGGCAGGAGCGAGCACACCTGTGCTAGGTGTACCCAGGTTGAGGCACTCCTCCACCTGGACTGGAGAGTGAGAGGGCTCCAGGAAGAGGTGAATAGGCTGAGGAGTTCAATAGAAGGTTCTCCCTATTCTTTCTCCACCTGGCTGGAAGCACTGACTTAGAAGATAAGAGGCAATGGCAACAAGTCCCCACCTGGCACAGCAGTCACATCCCCTCAGGGACTTCCCCTTCCAAGGTGCCCGTGCACAGCCGGTATGCTTTGCAGGTTGATCTGAACAATATTACGTAACACGGTACACCTGGCTTGGAGGTGACACTGAGGCCATATGAACCTGTGCCCAGAATTAAAACAGCACCAACCAAGAAGAAAAGATGTGTCATTGTCGTGGGAGACTCCCTTCTGAAAGGATCAGAAGGCCCAGTATGCAGACTGGACCTGCTTCACAGGGAGGTCTGCTGCCTCCCTGTGCCCCAGATAAGGGACATGGAGAAAAAGTTTCCTGGCCTGGTTTGGCCCTTGGACTATTACCTGTTATTGACTTTTCAGGTAGGTGGTGATGGAGCATCAAGATGGAGTCTGAGGGCAATAAAGAGACTTCATGGCCTTGGGACAACTAGTTCAGGGTTCAGGAGAACAGGTGGTGTTTTCCTCTATCCCTCCAGTTCCAGGGATTGACAAGGCAAGGAACAGGAAGAACCAGCAAATCAATATCTGGCTCCAAGCATGTTGTGTCACTGTCAGAATGTTTTTTTTTTGTTGTTGCTGTCGTTTTTTGTTTTTTGATCACAGGCCATTTTACAAGACACCAGGCCTGCTGGCAATGGATGGGGTTCACCTGTCTGTAAAGGGGAAAAGGACCTTTGTTCAGGAGTCAGCAGGGCCCATTGGCTCATTGACAGGGCTTTAAACTGGATTTGAAGGGGGAAAAGGATAAAAACAGGCTTAACAGAGACAAGCCTGGGGGTGGTACAGCAATGGCTATGGGATGACGTGCTAGCAAGGTCCACCAGTCAGCTGCCCCTGTTGAAGTAGAGGATGCAGAGTCATGAGGCAGCAAAGACGCAAGGAACATTGACAGATTCAAAATCATCACTGTGCCTGAGAAAGGTCACGAATGAAGTAGGGTTCTGCCCCTAAAAAAGTGACATGACCGCTAGCCCAACTAAAGTGCATCTGCACCAATGCTTGCAGTATGGGCAGCAGACAGGAGAAGCTGGAAGCCATTGTGCAACAGGAAAACTATGACATAGTTGTTATCACTAAAACACAGTGGGATGGCTCACATGACTGGAGCACTGCAATGGATGGCTACAAACTCTTCAGAAGGGATAGGCTAGGAAGGAGAGATGGTGGGGTGACCTTGTATGTAAAGGAGTTTTTGAATTGTCTTGAGATTAATAATGGGAATGACAATGTTGAATGTTTATGGGTAAGAATCAGGGGGAAGGCCAATAAGGCAGATGTCCTAATTGGCATCTGTTGTATACAACCTAACAAGGCAGAAGAGACAGATAAAGTATTTTACAAACAGCTAAGAGAAGTCTCGCAATCTCTAGCCCTTGTTCTTGTGGGGGACTTCAGCTTACAAGGTGCCTGCTGGAAATATAGCACAGTGGAGAGGGAACAGTCTAGGAGATTTCTAGGGTGTGTGGAAGATATCTTCATGACACAGCTGGTGATTGAGCCAACTAGGGACAGTGTCCCACTGGACCTTTTGCTCATAAATAAAGAAGGATTTGTGGGTGATGTGAAGGTTGGAGACCACCTTGGACACAGTGATCATGAATTAATAGAGTTTTGGATTCTTGGAATAGTAAGGACAAGGGTTAGCAGAACTGGCACCCTGGACTTCCAAAGGGCAGAATTTGGCCTGTAAGGAGACTGGTTTGCAGAGACTCTTGGGAGTCAGTCCTAAAGGGCAAAGGAGTCCAGGAACGATGGGCATTCTTCAAGAAAGAAATCCTAAATGCACAGAAGCAGGCCATCCTCACATGCCAAAAGATGAGCCAATATGGAAGAAGACTGGCCTGGCTGAACAGGGAGCTGTGGTTACAGCTCAGGAAGAAAAAGAGGGTTTATGACCTTTGGAAGAAGCAGTTGGCTAATCAGGAGGACTACACAGATGTGAGTCTGTGGACGGATAAAATTAGAAGGGCCAAAGCCCAATTTGAGCTCCATCTGGCTGCTTTTAAGGACAATAACATTTGTTTTTATAAATATATAAGCAAGAAATGGAGGACTAAGAAGAATCTCCATCCTTTATTGAATGAAAGGTATTGACAAGAGACAAGGAAAAGGATGAGGTACCTAATGCCGCCTTTGCCTCAGCCTTTAGCAGCAAGACCAGTTGTTCTCAAGATACTCAGCCCCCTGATCTGGTAGATAGGCATAGGAGCAGAATGAAGACCTCAAAATCCACAAGGAAATGTTAGCGACCTGCTACTCCACTTAGATGTATGCAAATCTATTGGGATAGATTGGATCCACCTGAGGGTACTGAGGGAGCTGGCAGAAATGCTCACCAATTTGCTTTCTCTCATTTACCAGCAGTCCTGGCTACCAGGGGAGGTCCCAGTCAACTGTTGGCTAGCAAATGTGACTCTCATGTATGAGAAACGTCCGGCAAACTACAGGTCTGTCAGTCTAACCTTGATGCTGGGGTAGCTCATGGAGCAGGTTTTTTTGAGTCATCATGCGGCACCTACAGGACATTCAGGTGATCAGGCTCAGACAGCGTTGGTTTCTGAAAGGCAAGTCCTGCCTGACCAACCTCATCTCTTTTTATGACCAGGAAGCCCCCACACACCTGGTGGATGAGGGAAAGGCTGTGCATGTGGTCTACCTATACACCAGTAAGTTTTTTGACACCATTTCCCACGGCATTCTCCTAAACAAACTGGCTGCTCAAGATTTGGGTGGTTGTACACTTCCTTGGATTAAAAACTAGCTGGCTGGCCAGGCCTCAATATTTGTGGTGAATGGCGTTAAATCCAGTCACAAGTGGTGTCGCCCAGGGCTCAGTATCAGGGCCAGTTCTCTTCAAAATCTTTATCGGTGATCTGGATGAATGGATCAAATGAACCCCCAGTAAATTCACAGATAAAACCAAACTAGGCATGAGTGTTGATCTGCTCGAGGGTAGGAGGGCTCTGTAGAGGGATCTGGATAGGCTGGACTGATAGGCCAAGGCCAACAATACGAGGTTCATCAAGGCTAAATGCTGGATCCTGCACTTACATCACAACCACCCTACAGCAACGCTACAGGCTGGGGGAAGAGTGGCTGAAAAGCTGTCCAGCTGAAAGGGAACTGGGGGTATTGGTTGATAGCCAGCTGAATATGAGCCAGCAGTGTTCTCAGGCAGCCAAGAAGAGCAACAGCATCCTGGCTTGTATCAGAAAGAGCGTAGCCAGCGGGACTAGGGAGGTGATTGTCCACCTGTACTCGGCTCTGATGAGGCTGAACCTCGAGTACTGTGTTCATTTTTGGGTCCCTCACTATAAGAAGGACATTGAGGTGCTGGAGTGTGTCCAAAGAAGGGTAATGAAGCTGGTGAAGGGTCTAGAGAACAAGTTTCATGAAGAGCAGCTGAGGGAGCTGGGGTTGTTTAGCTTGGCGAAAAGAAGGCTCAGGGAAGACCTTATTTTACTTTACAATTACCTTCAAGGAGGTTGTAGTGAGGTGGGGATCAGGCTCTTCTCCCAAACACAAAGTGATAAGACGAGGGAAAGTGGCTTCAAGTTCTGCCAGGAGAGGTTTAGATTGGATATTAGGGGAAATTTCTTTACTAAAAGGGTTGTGCAGCATTAGAATAGGCTGCCCAGGGAAGTGGTTGAATCACCATCTGTGGAGGTCTTCAAGAAATGTGTAGATGTGGAACTCCATAGCACAGTTTAGTGGTGGACTTGTCAGTACTAGGTTAAAGGTTGGACTAGATGATCTTAGAGGGCTTTTCCAACCTGAATGATTCCATGGTTCTATGATTATGACATGGACAGTTGTATGGGTTCTGTAAGAGACTCAGTAATCTGTTCCAGGTTGTGGACTGTCAATGTAGTTTTAAAAATTGTATGTGTTAAAATCTATAGCATAAAGGAAAGGAAGAGAAAGAAAAAACGGTAGCAACAATGTTACTTTTTCAGCTAGTAACAGTCAAATTTATAAGAAGTGAATATAGGATTTCAGGTTTCAAGCAATTGATAACATTAAAATAATTGTGTATTAGGAAATACTGAAAAAGCAACAGAAAGTTTTGACCAAATTTTCTTAGTCCATTAACCCATAAAACTAGATTTTAAATGGTTATGTTTTGTTAAGAGTTCCTTCTCTAGGTCGTTTTTTCTGTCTCAATGCAGAAAAATCACAAAATGGATAAGAAAAAATGAGTACTTGGTCACATCATGCATCTACCCAATCCAATGTGCTGATTCCAACAACAACTTTAAGTAGCTGCCAAGGGCAAGATAAGCTGCCAAGGGCAAGGGAAAATATACATGATATTTCTTCCTTCAGGCAAATAGCGTCATATACTTTGTAATGAATAACTACTTCTTTTTGCTTGTTTTCAGTCTGGCACCTCTTAGCTGTATATGATGATAACTAGTCTTCACAGATGAAAAGATCATGAATCTTCACTGAACCTATGCTGCTTATATTTCTGTATCACCAGACCTCCTCTTCTTTATTATTTATTTATTTATTTATTTATTTTCCTCCAGAGGGAACAGAGGGAAGATTGTTGGCTCTACCTGTAAGTTTTATTTAAAAAAACACCAATTGTGTTATACTTTATCAGCTTTATTGCATAGAAAATGAAGCCTTTCCAGTTCTACTTTATCTGTTTTTTGAAACTGCGCTGTAATGAAGGTGTAGTTGAACCATGATTTACACAGATGCTGTTCCTTTCCTTATGAATTTCTGTTCTTTTCCATACAAATCTTGTTTGATTTGCTTCTCTCACTTAGTAATATAGCTGTGCTATCCACTAGATTAATGAGCTGGTTGATGTTATAAATACCCTCTATGACTTTCACTCAGGGCTTGTTTACTCATTTAATTCCAGCTCAATCAACTGATAGCGGATATTCAGTTGGAAAGATGTGGGAACTTAAGTAAGCATGGATGTCCTGAATTCATGGCACTGTGACCTTACACAGTGTCTAGTCAACTTAAAATGAAACACAGAAAAGTTAAACCTTAATTAATTTTTGAACCAGGCTTAAATTATAAGTACTGCTCAGACTAAGGATAGAGAAAAAATGGTTAACATATTACTTACTCATCTGTGGGAACTCCAAATTCAATTGATTTCACGAATTACTAAAAATGAACAATTGTATCATACAATCAGCCTCATTTCCCCCTGTCTCTGAGTTTTTTTCCCAGAAATATTTTGTAAAACTGTCAGATTTTTGAAAAGGTGAATTTCTAAGAAAGGTGAGAACTTAGATATCCTTTGGACCAGTTCCTGGAAGCAGGTGGACTAATATAGAGCTCTATATAGGGGAGGAACTGTTTAATTGAGAAACTCATAAGAACTTAAACTGATGTTTGAATTCCTAGTAGGCTCCATTAAAAGTGTCAAATAATTGGCTTCCTAATGGAAATAAAGACACATATTCAGTGCAAAAGGCTATAGCTCCTTAATGACCTTTGAGCTGATAAGGTACCAGAAAAAAATATATAAGCATCCTTTAAACTATGCATTTTTTTTTATTTTATGTGAGATTATAGCAGTTAAGAATGAATGACAGCTGGATTTTTGAGAGTTAAATATCTCAGAATATTTCAGTATTAGGACAGGACTACCTTCTACCATGCATATATAATACTCCATTAACATTATTATTATTAGTAATAGTAGTTTTATTTAGTATAGTATTCAGATTAGAGCCCAAGCTATGCTGAGCACTACAGAAGAACAGAAGAAGAAATTTTTCTAATCTCACATATTTGTTGCTGAATGACGTAAGAAGAGATTGATGTAAATGTATGCAATGATGTAAAATATATAAATGATGTAGAAAAGAGATTTTAAAATTGAAATAATAATAAAAAAAAAAGAGACTAACCACTGTAGGACTGTCCTGTAGTTACGCTTGGAAGATATTCAGCTGCGCACCCACCTTGCCAATTTTTCATCCTCAAACAGTTCTTATTCAACTGACAACCACCATGAACATAAAAAGAACAACTGACGTAAGAAAAATCTTACCAAATCTCACTTCAGAGAATTAACCTTTGGTTTTACGGTTAAGTGTACATCCAGCTAACTTTCTACATAATTCAGCTATGAAAACTGTATTTACTACCTTGCCAAATTATCTTTGTGGCTTTGGAACTAAGTTCAAACTTTTAAAGTGATTTCTGGCCTAGAGTTTTAAAGATATTAATGTGTCTATGGAATGAAGGAGGGAATGAAGGAAGGAAGGAAGAAAGAAAGAAAGAAAAAGGAAAATATAACTTTTTTTTTCTTTTTTTTTTTTTTTTTTTCCCCTCAATAGTAATTACAGGATCAAAGAAGGGTTGAGGTTGGAAGACACATCTCTAGATCATCCAGTCTATCATAGTGCTCAAGCACGGTGAGCTAGAACATGTATCATAGGATCATGTCCAGGAAAGTTTTATATATCGCCGAGGGTGGAGACTCCACAATCTCTCTGGGCAACCTATTCCAATGCTCAGTCACCCACACAGTAAAGAAGTTTTTCACCATATTAAAATGGAAACACCCATGTTTCAGTTTGTGCCCATTACTCCTCATCCCGTTGATGGACACCATCAAAAAAAGTCTAGCCACATGATTTGACCCTCCCCTCCCACACCCCTTAAGATAATTATATAAATTGAGAAGTAAGTCCCCCCTCTCAGCCTTCTCTTCTCCAAGAATTTTCATTACATGAAATCATTGTACGTTCCAAAAAATTATCCCCTTTGGCTTCCCTACACTGTTAAGACATTTTGGAAATTATTCCTCAGGGGAGGTTTTTCTTTAGTTTTGAAAAACACACCCCTTGAAAAGTACATGTATGTTTACTGAGTGTAAAAGAAGTCAATGCAGAGTTCCCAGTGCCTCCTAGCTGATGTGGAAGTGCAGCTGAGCCACAGCATTGGCCAGGCAGTCCCCTGCGTGCAGTGGGGTAGGTCCCTGAAGAGCCCTGAGTACCTACAGGGAGGTGACATTTTCAGGCCGTGGAGCTGCATCACCTCTTGATGTTTGGTTGGGCCCCACAGGTACCTTCCTCCCAGCTAAGGGGAGGTAGCTAGTGGACCATCTGGGAGAGTTGTAGCTCTGCTGTGGCAATCTGATGAAGACTCTTTCAGAGACCATTCATCCTGTGCTGGGAAGATGAGCCAGTTGTGTACTCACAGTCATTGCCTGCTTGCACCATGTGCAGCACCCTCTCAATAGGTTGCCTGCAGAGTGTGCAGGCATTGCTCCCTCTGCCCCACCAATGAATGCAAGCAGAGAAAAAGCAATGGAAGCAATGGTCAATGTATTCTGTGTCCATGTAGGGATGTTCTTCCCTCTTGACACCCACTGTTAACATATCTGTATACATTGATAACATCTCTCAATCTTCTCCAGGCTAAAGAGGCACATTTCTTGCAGTCTTTCCTCATAAGAGAGATGATGTAGCCCCCTAATCATCTTTGCCATGCTCTGCTCTATTCTCTCCAGGTACTTCATGTCTCTCTTGTACTTTGGAACCCAGAACTGGACATAGTAGTCCAGATGTGGCCTCCACAGGACTGAGTAGAGTGGGAGAATAACCTCTCTTGACCTGCTGGCAACACTGTCTCTAATGCACCCTCAGATACCATTGGGCTTCTTGACCACAAGGGCATGTTCCTGGGTCATTGTTAACCTGCCAGACACCAGGATTCCCACATCCTTTTCCATAGAGGATGTCAACCCTCGGCCTGTACTGGTGCATTCTTCCCTAGGTGCAGCACTCTGTACTTGCCTTTGTATACTTCATGAAGTTCCTCTCTGCCCAGTTCTCCAGCCTGTCCAGATCTCTCTGAATGGCAGCATAGCCCTCTGGCGTATCAGCCACTCCTCTCAGTTTTGTTGTCTCAAAACTGCTGAAGGTGCACTCTGTCCCTTCATTCAGGTCATTGACGAGTAAGTTGAACAAGACTGGATCCTGTACTGATCCCTGGAGGACACCACTAGCTACAAGACTCCAACTAGATTCTGTGCTACTAATTACAACTCTCTGAGGTTTGCCATCCAGCCAATTATCAATTCACCTCACTGTCCACTGATCTAACCCACACTTCCTGAGCTTACCTATGAGGAAGTTATGGGAGACAGTGTCAAAAGCCTTGCTGAAGTCAACATAGAAAACATCCACTGCTCTCAAGTCATCTACCCAGCCAGTCATTCTGTCACAGAAGGTTATCAGATTGGTTAAACATGACTTCCCTCAGTGAATCCATGCTGACTACTCCTGATCACTACTCATAATCACCATTTCCTCCACATGCTTAGAGACGACATCCAGGATGAGCTGTTCTGACACCTTTACAAAGATGGAGGTAAGGCTGACTGGCCTGTAGTTTCCAGGGTCCTCCTTCTTGCCCTTTTTGAAGACTGGTGTGACATTGGCTTTATTCCAGTCCTCAGGTAACTTCTTTGTTCTCCATGACCTTTAAAAGATGATGGAGAGTGTCTTAGTAATAACATCCATCAGTTCCCTCAGCATTTGGAGGTGCATCCCATTCAGGCCCATGGATTTGTGGGTGTCAACTTTGCCTAAATGATCTCTAACCTTATCCTCCTCAACCAAGGACAAGTATTCCTTTTTCCAGACTTTCTATCTTGTGTCCAGGGTCTGGGATTCCTGAGAGCTGGACTTAGCAGTAAAAACTGAAGCAAAGAAGGCATTCAATAACTGCCTTCTCTGTATCCTTTGTCACAGGGGCAACCACCCCATTCAGCAGCAGGCCCACATTTTCCCTAGTCTTCCTCTAGCGACTGCTGTATTTGGAGTCCTTTCTGTTGTCCTTGACATCCCTTGCCAGATTCAATTTCAAATGTGCCTTGGCCTTCCTTTTTGCATCCCTGCATACTGTGATGGTGTCACTATATTCCTCCCAGGTGGCCTGTCCGTTTTTCTGTATGCTGTAAACTTCCTTCTTTTGTTTGAGCTTTGCTAGGAGCTCCCTGCTCACCCATGCAGGTCTTCTACCCGCTTTGCTTGCCTTCTTACTCATAGGGATGAACTGATCTTGAGCTTGGAGGAAGTCATGCTTGAATATTGACCAGCTGTCTTGGACCCCACTTCCTTCTAGGACCCTAACCCATGGGATTCCTCCAACTATGTTCCTGAAGAGGCCAAAATTTGATTGCCTGAAGTTTGCAATCCTACTTGTTGCCATGCCTCCTCCTGTGGTAGTTTTACTCGGGTGGGCGGCCGAGCTCCACCACAACTGCTCTCTCACTCCCCCTCCTCAAAGAGGAACGGGGAGAAAATACGATGAAAAGGGCTCAAGGGTTGAGATAAGGACGAGGAGATCACACAGTAATTATCGTGACGGGCAAAACAGACTCAGCATAGGGAGATAGTAAGGTTTATTACCTATTACTAACTATTACCTATTACTAACAAGCTAGAGAAGTGAGAAACAAATGAAAGAAACCAAAAGCACCTCCCCCCCCCCCCCCCATCCACCCTCTTCCACCTCCTCCCCCTGAGCAACACAGGGGAATGGGGGAATGGGGTTTATGGTCAGTCTATAGAGCTTCTTCTCTACCGCTCTTTCTCGGTCACTCTCGTCCCCTGTGCTGTGGGGTCCCTCCCATGGGATGCAGTCCTTGCTGAACTAGTCCAGCGTGGGCTGCCTACAGGAAGCAGCTCCTGCAAGGTCACCTGCTCCTGTGTGGTCTCCTCTCCATGGGCTATCGGTCTGGCCCGGAATCTGCTATGGCAGGGGTCTTCCACAGGCCGCAACCTCCGTCGGTGCAGGTCCACCTGCTCCACCGTGGTCTCCTCCACGGGCTGCAGGGTGCAGTGCAGAACCCTACTCCATCGTGGTACTCCGTGGGCTGCAGGGGGACAGCCTGCTTCACCATGGTCCTCACCACAGGCTGCAGGGGACTTCTGCTCCATCACCTGGAACACCTCTCCCCCTCCTTCTTCACTGACCTTGGCACCTGCAAGGCTGTTCCTCACTTCTCTCACTCTCCCAGCTGCTGTGTGGCACAGAGGTTTTTTTTTTTTTTTTTTCCTCTGTCTTAAATATGCTCTCACAGAGGTGCAAAAGAACATCACTTATTGGCTCAGCTCTGGTCAGCAGTGGGGCCCTTACCAAACATGGGGCAGCTTCTAGATCCTTCTCACAGAAGCCACCTCTATGGCCCTCTGCTACCAAAACCTTGCCACGTAAACCCACTACACCTCCATACAGGATTGCCATGCCTCCACTCCATCTCATGGTTACTGCAGCCAAGACTGCCGCCAACCTGAACATCTCCAAACAGTCCTTCTTTGTTTGTTAGTATGAGGTCCATCAGCACACCTCTCCTTGTTGGATCTTCCACCACCTTTGTCAAAAAGTTGTCGTCAGTGTTCTGCAGGAAACACTTGAGCTGTTTGTGCCTATCTGTGTTGTCTTTCCAGCAGATGTCAAGGTGGTTGAAGTCCCCCATGAGAACCAGTGGCTGTGTTCATGAGGCTACTTCCAGCTGTCTGTAGAAGGTCTTGGTGTCTTCCTCTTCCAGATTAGGTGGCTTGTAGCAAAAACCCACAACAGTGTCACCCAGGTTAGCATGTCTTTTTATCCTTACCCATAAACTCTTGACCCCCTCATCATCCACCCTGAGACAAAGTTTCATACATTCCAATTGCTCTCTCACATAAAGATCAGCTCTACCATCTGGCTTTCTTAATCTGTCTTTCCAAAAAATCACATAGCCATCCATAACATCATTCTAGTGATATGAGCTATCCCACTATGTTTCTGTAATTACAATGAGATCAAAGTCCTGTGATCACACACAGAACTCTAATTCTTCCTGTCAGAGAGTTATTCAAACATGATAATATCCCAGGAGGGGTGCATGAGAACCCTTCATAGTCATGCCGTGTAGACACTTTCTTGACTGCATGAACTTGCTGGGGGTATCCACACTTTAGCCTTGTTTTTCTGCCTGGGTGGTCTCTGTAATTCTCCCCTTCCTCCAACTTTCCTAGTTTAAAGCCTCCTTCAACAGCTTGGCAAGCCAGTGACCAAAGATGATCTTTCCCTTCTCTGACAGGGGATCCCCTTAACCCCCCCAGAAGACCAAATTTCTCAAAGTGAGTCTCATGGTCTAAGTAGATGAACCCATGGCTGTGCCAATAGCCCTGTAACCATTTGTTGATTTGCCAGATTTGTCCATCCCTTCCAAACGCCTTCCCTTTGACTGGGAGGACTGATGAAAAAACTACCTGCACTCCATAGTCCCCTACCACTGGTCCCAGGACTCTGTAATCTCTCCTTGATAGTCCTCAGGTTGCTCCTGGCTGCATCACTGGTGCCTGCATGAAAGCAGCAGATGTCAGTGGACTAAACTAGGCTCGGTAGTTCCTTTATGACATCCCAGAGTCCCTGGCAAGCAACACACCTCTCTAGAGACTGGGTCAGGTTGGAAAATGGGTGTCTCTGTACCTCTCAGAAGAGAGTCACCTATTGCTATTACCCATCACTTCTTCTTAGTTGTGCCGCTTGTTCTATGGGGAGCATATTGAGCCGGCTTAGTCAGCTCCAGCATCTCTACTGGTGTGACGGGTCCTTTCTCTTCAGTATGCAGAAGAGTGAAGCAGTTTTGCAAAGGTACCTCAAGTTGCAGGGGAACTCTCTTCCTCCTGATGGTCCTTATCATCTCCATCTTCAATTCTTCTGCATTACCGGCCTCCCTGTTTGTGCAGATGAGGGAGTTTTTGGCTGCCTGGCCATGGACTGTGGCTCCACTGCAAACAGTGCTTGGAACCATCTGTTTAGCTCCTTCTCAGACTCTCTGATATTATTCAGCCTTCTTACCACCTCCTTCAGCTCAACCACCTGCTGCAGGAAATCCTCCACCTGGGCATACCTTTTGCAGGAATGTCTGCTGCCTGTTCCTGCCACAGGAGAAAGGTCTAGGCACTTCCTGAAGCCTGAGGTCTGCACCACAGCCTTTCCTTTCAGCAGCTTGATCTGGGTGGAGGCATTGGCCACTGCTGAGGCAGATGGTGCAGAATCCCAGCCGAAGCTGCAGCCTGTGCTCTCAGGTAAGTGCCCACCATTCCATCTCAGGGGTCAGGTAGGATGAGTGCCCTTGACCAGTGCAGATGGCCACATAACAGTGCCTGATTTCTGAGTTATGTGTACTTCCAGCCTCCCACTTGGCCACTGCAATGACCTTCCTTTGAAGAGGAACCCTACATTTCCTCCCACATGCACTGCTGCATGAACTGCTGTGCCTCACCCTGTTTGCCTGTTCTGATTGCTGAACTCCCCAGGGGCTGCACTTGTGGGGCTGTCAGCAGCCCCTACTACTCCTGGCCCTGCCCACCCCTCATAAGCTTCTCTCATGAGAGCTTCTGGCCAGCTGGTGATCTGAGCCCTTTTGTGGTTTCCCCAGCTCAGGAAACACCCTACACTCAGTGATCTGCTACTCCCTCCAGAGCTGATCACCTCAGCAAGGTGAAGCAATGTTCTGGTCAAAAAAAATATTATTTAACCATTATTATTATTATTATTATTATTATTAGTAGTAGTAGTAGTAGTAGTAGTAGTAAATATCAAATATTTCATCTTTGGAAGTAGTTACCTAACCTGTCTTTTCTAAATTGAAGGACAGTTTGCTCATATGGAGCACTGGTAAGGTCAGGTTCCAAAATATATAACACCATATTTTATGTGTTAGACTTGGAAATGCTGCATTTTACCTCAAAGAGCCTTGAATACAATTTGGTGGATAGGGCACTGAGGATTCCGATGACGAGCATTTAGGTTACTTGAGACAGAGAAGACAATTGCATAGATCTAGACAATAGTGTAAAGAAAGAGTGGGGACAACAGCAGGAAGCTTCATGATTTTTAAGAAAAAAAAAAAAAAAAAAGTAGAAAAAAAAAAGTTCATAACTTTCTAAGAATTAATCTTTCCCTGTGACTAAGAAAAGCTTCCTGGCTCCAAATGTTGTAAAGGTAGGATTCTCAGGAGTCCTAAATAAGGACTTTAAGTTCCCAAGAGGAACGTAACATCATACAGATTTCTTATTGGGTAGCTTTAACTGATATAAATCTAATATTTTCTAAGGAGTTTTTGTTCCTCATTTAATCCTATTCCGCCTAGTTTTCGTAGTGTTTGGATAATCCCTTGTTACAGATTCTCTCTCAGAATCTGAAATTTTCAATACGCTAAAAGTAGGCTTTTTGCATCTAATAAAGCAGTTACTTTTTTTTTTTTTTTTCTTAGCTATATTCCAATTTTAACCAAATATGTGAGTGTTGTTGAAATTAATGTGTTTAAAACACATACTTAAATGGCTTGTTGAACACAATATGTCCTAATTGATGCATATGCTTAAGTGTTCTTTAGAAACTCAAACAAAAGTAACACTACAGCATCATCATTAAAAAAAAAAAAAAAAAGATGAAATATGCAAGAAAAGATTACATTCATAAATAATAATAAAAAAATAATCACATGGAGCTGGGAAGAATAGTAAAAACAAAAGTTTTCACCTCAGAAATACTCATTTTTTCCCCTGAAAAAAAATTATTTCCTTCAGTTAAGTAAATGATACAATTTAGTAATCTGTTTTATTAAATAACATAATTTTCTACAAAATAAACTAGAAATTTTATCTATTTTTAGCTGTTACAAAAACAAAAAACATTAAAAACTATCAAATTGCCAAAACACACACACATATATAGTTTTATCTATATTTTTACCTGTACATTACCAAAATACAGAAGATAAAAAACACTGCCATAACCTTATAATATGATGGAAAAATAGTTAGTTATGTTTATCTTTATATTGACTGCTATAACCAAACAGATAGTAGAGGTTTTCATTTGTTAATGATAGTAGAAACAGTGTTGTGACAACAAACAACAGTAGTAGACAATGATTTTTGTCACAAAGTTCTGCAGTTATTGAATTGTAACTATAGTGGCTGTGGATGGGCATTTTTAACATTAAACATATCTAAAATGAACCTTCAAAAATTAATAAATCATGACCATGTCTGAATTACAGATTTTCTGTGGGATTAACAGGGAGATAACAAAAGCATGTGTAGAATGGATGTGGAACACACAAGACTAGAAAATTTAATGAGAAAGAAAAGCCAAAAATGAGCAGATCAACAGTGGGAGTAAAGCTGGAATGTAAAAATACAATTTCCAGTGTATGTTGCATTAGCCGCTCCCATTGGCAGATCATAGCAGAACTTCAGCTGGTTGGGCAACAAATAAATTCTAATTAAAGTGGAATGTTAGAAAGAATTTTAGAAATACTTAAGAAGACTCTCTGTGAATAAAATTTCTGACAGTAACCTATTTGATCAAACTGTTAATGAAAATACTGGCATATGTCTGGGAATTCCATACAAGTTAGTGTGAATTTCATTTCCTGAAAGTACTACAAAATTTTTCAATTATTATTATCAGTTATTAATCAACTGTACTTGTGTCAAAAAAAAAAAAAAAAAAAAGAAAAAAAAACTAAAACATATCACGTAGAACAAAAACCATTTTAAGTATGTCTTTAGGACTCACTTGCAAATAAATGCCACCTCTGAAGAGTATTAACAATTTGAAGAAAATTAAGTAAGAAGGTCTAGTAATCTGTCAATTGCAATGAGTAGTCTGAGTCTTACTACTTACTTTTTCAAGTACAATCATAGGCAACATGAAAAAAACAAAAACAAAAACAAACAAAAAAAAACATTTATTTCAATTTTCATTGAAAATTACCAAGAAATAAGATGAAAAATAATGAAAAAAAAAAAAAAAATTACATCTAAAGTTCAGCAAAATCTATCTCCTTATATTTTGGGAAAGAAATAAGGAATTTGCTGAAATCAAAGCCAGTTTTGTAGAGTGTAGTACTTTAGATAGAAATTTACCACATTTATTCTTAGAACATATATTGCCAAATAAACAAACAAGTACAAAGCCATATCTGATTACACAGGCAACAATCAAGATGTTTATATTTCTGAGTATTAGTCACAAGAGAATATAGATTTAGATTGCAAAATCTTTGACAAATAAATTAAAAGAGAGAGTTGTTGAGAAAAATGAATATTTAAATTTACTTTGGATTACTTTTTTTTTTTTTTTTTTTTTTTTTTTAACTAATTTACTTACTATCCAGAATGGATTGAAGAATATTTGAAGACTTGATTTCATACAAGGAAGACAATTCACTGAAATCCTAACTATTCATGGCTGGAATTGTTACAATGAATAAATTATTTAAAAGACTTTTTGGAAGACCTATGAAGAGTTTGTTCATGAGCTAGTTATACATTTGTTTTATTTTAGTAAGATAAAACTTCTCTGAAAAAGTAAAACAAAGAGTTATTTTGTAAGCTCTGGAAATTAACATTTTTAGAAGCTTTTCATGTATGAACCATCTCATTTTATATGTCAGAACATCTGGTCTTCTTCCTTTCTTCCCTTCCCCTTCAACTGACCGTGTAAACTGTCAAGGTTTTAACTTTTATGTTTAGTCTGAGAAGGAAATGTTGCTTTTTTTAGGGGAGGGGAGAAATCCTACCTAACCCTGGTGGAAATCTTGCCTACTTTTCTAGAGCAAGATGAATGATCTGTTAACTGAAGCCTGATTATCAGGATATTCATGGCCCTTGCTTACAGACATACAAGAAGACTGGAAAAACAGAATATGAATTTTTCATTGGCAGAAATGTGTAATTCATGCTGGATTTATGTAGAAGTGAAAATGGCACAAGACAATCACTCACATTCCTTACTTCTTGCTATCGACTATATGCATCTCAGAATGCATCCCAGAACTGATCAAATTCAAGTTTGTCTGTTTACTCCAGGCTCCCCAATATCTTTGTTTAGTCCCCACAGCTATTCTTAGCTTTTTCTGCCAAGAACACATCATTTTTTAAAATTTGTTCTTCACTTTCTCAAACCACTGTGCAGTGGATGATAATGGAAAAATAGACATAGGAATGTGAAGGGAATGATTTAGTACTTTACTACTTCTGAATTATTTAGTACCTGCTTCTCAATATTTTACCAAACATGTTTTATGGAATCTGATTCCTCAAAAACAAATTCAGTATTAATGAAGAATACATAACAATAATCAGAGTTAGTATAAACTTAACATTTCCTTCCTCATCTCAGTGCAGTAAGGACCTGAGCTTGTGCACCTTGTCACAGCTCAGGGCTCATTGGCACCTACTAATTCAGACGCCTACTAAGCTGCACTGGGTTGCAACTTAGCTCTGAAACTGAAAACAGAGGAATGCCATGTTTCATCAGAGTTAATTGCCCCGGCACAAAAATAGCTTGTATAAGGTGGCCTTCTCCTTAGGCCTTGAGTATCTATGCTCAGGAGGCCCCAGTCTGCAGCCTGGCTGTGGTTTGGGAGACACTCTGCTACTGCACCACTACAGAGGCCAAAATCCACTCCCCATGTTAGCTTAAGAAAATTTAATCTTTTATGAACATGCTCCAAATGACAGGCTGTATGTGGGTTGAAATAAAGAATGCATATTTTGTTTATACATGCATTGATGATGAATAATTGTGATTTTATCTCAGATTTTTTTAGGATTACTGAAGGACTTTTACTACATGAACACGGCTGTGTTACCTTGTCATATGCTGTTAAAAGGATTCATCAGTGGAAGATAACCACAGGGGGACATAATTGAGAGTACAGAAATTTTTGAAAATTAGCAAACTATCAAGTCTTTAAAGCTATCAATTTTTCCATTTTGTAGGGTTATAATCATAATTTATAATTGTAGTTCATTATCTTTAAATTAAGTTATGTAGGGACACTTTATGTTAATGGAATTTAGCAATAGAACTCTTGTATTCAAAATATTTTGCTGAGAGAAAAAAAATAAATAAAAAAAGAGGGTTCATAAGTATCCAACCTATAAAGCATAATCTATGTTTTAAACAAAGTAAAAGGCAGTAGTAACTTTACTAAGAATTAATTATTTTCTGGAATTATTTTTTTTCTCAGGCATCATTTCTTCTTTGTTTAAGCAAAATAATTGCATTACTCTCTCCCTATAAAAACAAGGGCAGCATGTTATTTAAGTCATGAGGCTGTTGTTTTTAAGTACTTGTGTTTATGAAGCATTATGTTAGATTTATTATGATCATTTTGTGCTAATTCCCTTTGCCACTCTCAAAGCCTTCCTGAAAATAAAGCTGAGGGGTCATGTTTTGGTGATCATTAGAAAGTTGGTGCTGTGCTCACTTTTGATGACAACTGATCTGAACTGAAATTGAAAGAATGACTTTACCTTGTAGATTATGATGCTACTTGTCATAAAAGTCCTCTTATTTATGGAATTTATAACTGAATTTTTACGTAACTGCATAAATACTAGCTAATTCTCACATTTTGTGCTTTGGTTTGTTTTGGTTTATTACTTCACAGGAATTACTTACTATGGCTGCCATGAGTATCATTTTACTCTGATCTCATTAATCTTATGCAGTCTTTTGCATTTCATCCTGTCCATACAAATATGAATTTGGAATCCAGCCAAGAAGACCTATAAACATTCACTTTCAAGCAGTTCCATGAAGAACCCTCAGTCTAACTGCCTCTCAAGAGTGAGCTACTTCTTGAAGAAAATTAGTAGTAATTAATACATCATGAGTCTTAAGTCTTAAAGTTAGTACATGTGTAGGTCTTCTGAAGAAAAAATAGGCAAGTTGCTTTTCCTAACAAATTCCTTTCCTTTTCCTAGTTGTTTTTATTAGATGTGCTGAGCAGTAGTAGTACCCTGCCCTAAGAGGCATTTGTAGGATAGTTTCTATAGTAATGTAACTTATCTTAACTTAACTTAAATTAAAAAATCTGATGACTTTTCATTAATGTAGATCCAGCATGACATACTGGATTAAGCTATGTACAATCACTGCAAATACCCCCAGTTTAGTTCATTTCTTCCCAGTGAAACTGCTAAGTCCTAGAGAATATAGAAGTACTCAATATTCTAAGATGAAAAATGGAAAGGGAATAAAATTTCATGGTGATCTGGATCACATAATTTATTTAAGAAGTAGTATGATGTATAATCAAACACAGCAAGAATTGCACATTCCATTCCTTTTCATCTGAAATAAGTTCTTTGGGAAACACTGTTTTTGTGAGGACACTTTATTACTGTTAACTGTATAGCACCACCACCATTTCCTTTCATTGTTTAAGAAGAAACTCTTTAATTTCATTCTTTTCTCTGGATCTGCTGCACCTGGGTTGGGGTAATCTTGGACATGAGTACAGAATGGGAGAAGAACTCATTGAGAAGAGCCCTGCAGAGAAAAACTTGGGAGTTCTAGTTGATGAAAAGCTTCACATGAGCTGGCAGTGCAAGCAGCTGTGAACTTTCAGCCTAGAATGCCAACTGCATCCTGGGCTGCATTCAAGAGAGGCATGGCCAGCAGGTCGAGGGAGGTGATTGTCCCTCTCTACTCTGCCCTTGTGAGGCCCCACTTGGAGTAGTACACCCACATCTGGGTCCCCCAGCACAAGAAGGATGTGGATCTGTTAGAACGGGTCCAGAGGAGGGCCGTGAAGTTGATCAGAGTGCTGGAACACTTCTCCTATGAAGAAATGCTGAGAGAGCAGGGGTTGTTCAGCCTAAAGAGAAGACTCTGAAGTGACCTCATAGCAGCAATTCAATGCTTAAAAGTGGCTTACAAAAAAAAAAAAAAAAAAAAAAAAAAAAAAAAAAAACATTGTTTTGCTCATTCAGATCGTGACAGGACAAGGGGGAATGGTTTGAAACGTAAAGAGGTTTAGGTTAGAGGTAGGGATGAAATTCTTCACTCAGAGGGTGGTGAAGCACTGGAACAGGTTGCCCAGAGAAGCTGTGGATGCCCTGTCTCTGGAGGTGTTCAAGACCAGGTTGGATGAGGCCCTGGCAAACCTGATCTAGTGTGTGACATCCCTGCCTATGGCAATGGGGTTAGAACTAGGTGATCTTTAAGGTCCCTTCCATCCTGAGCCATTATATGGTTCAATGAGTCTATAATATGATTTTTTTTTCCTGTTTTGTTTGTTTGTTTGTTTTTGTTTTTTTAATCATAATGTGACCGGAACTTAACCTTGTATTCAAAAGGATTATTTAGAAGAATAGTTAATTAAATTTTCATGAGCCACACTGTTTTGCAAGGTAAATTTATAAATGTTCACAAACTCTCATTATGAGACATGAAATTTTATGAACACACTGTAGATTGTTTCTGAAGATTTACTCATCATCAGTTAATGAACTATTCATGACTTTTGTAAGATGGCCTTTCAGCACTGTTTTCTAGACATTAGCAGTATAACTCATATTAACATTAATGTTATGAATATTGTACTGCAAACATCTCTCTATTTGGTCTTTGTCTTTGTAAATGTACATGGTATATACTGTATGGTCACCTATTTAAATGACCATAACATTTCATGAGTTTGGTGGCAAACTAATGATTTTGTGTTTTGCTGTTGTTAACTGAACTAAATGTCTCACCTTCAGTTCAGTACATAAGTATTTCAATTGATTTTGATTAACGAAGATAGAAATTTAAAGAAAATGCTTCTTTGTTACGTAGGTGGCATCCCTCCATGATCACATGGAATTCAGAAGGAGAGTTTCTCCTATACAATATCATTGTCTATGAAGACTGCCAGAGACTTCTAAGGAGGTTTGCCAAAATATATTTACTTTCAAGCATGTTGTTCAAATCTTCTCCCTAGAGAGTATCTACCTGGATATGATCAAACTATTAAAATTTAACAGCACCCTGCACATGCCTTTGGATAATAAACTAAACCTCAGTAGATTTAAAACTAGTGGTTGTACAGTAGGCCAAGAATAACTAGAAAGTCAGTGTCACTTTAGAAGGCAAGACATATAAGAAAATTAGGTGCAATTGTTAGCAGTTGTTATTATTGATCATTTAAATACAGGTGTAAATGTACTACATAACAAGACAAAGTTTTTATCCCATATGAAATCTCTGTTCTGTGAAAAAGTGAGGATTGACTCCAATTCTTTCTAATACAGTAAACAGATTATGTCATTTGATGGTGTTGAATAACTTTTTGGCAACTATTGAATAGACCTCAGCTGGGGTTTTTAGCTTTTAGGATTGATGTATTAAGCATTATGTTGTATTACTAATTGTAAATCTGACTACAAAGCCATCTTATTCCTTCGAGATAGCTAGATGGTACCTAGAAAAGATCTCCACCTTCTCTGGAATCAGGTTAATTTGGTGAAGATTGAAACAGAACTTTGTGCACTGGAGATGGTTTTTCCTCAGATTTCAAACACACATGAAGAGAACTCTCCTTCAAGAACATCAGCAGCTGAACAATGAAATTTTATTCATTTTGCTTAGATAGACTGAAAGCAAAAAGCCCTACTTTCAGTTCTATTGACGTCTTAAGAGTGCTTAAACTCCCTATTGCCATCCCTGACACAAGAGTTGTGGCCACTGAATGACAGAATAGATGGGTTACTTTATCAAAGCCATGATATCAGAAATATTGCTTTCATTTGACCAGGGAGAATGGAAGCAATGGAATAAGACTCAGTATTGTAGCTTGTTGAGATCTGTAATGTAGTCATCTGCTAAGGGTCAGGATCTCAACCAGGACTTTTGCTTTGCTTGGTTCCACTCATTACTTTTAAGTAATTTTATTAAAATTATTGATTTAAAGCGATTTCAAGTAATAATGACACTTTTCTACCAAGTTAGATGCTAAAAGAAAAAGCATTAACATTTTGGTAACGTTTAGATATAATCCACTGTTCCACGTCCACCCATGAAAAAGAATAGGAAACCTGCATTAATGGCTGCTGTGTATCCTAATCAACCAGATAGTGTACAGATGCAGATGGATGAGGGAAAGGAAGTTGATGTAGTATACCTAGGCATCAGCAAGGCCTTTGACATGGTCTCCCATAGTATTCTCCTTCAGAAGCTGGCAGCCCATGGCTTGGACACGTGCACGCTTTGCTGGGTTAAAAGCAGGCTGGACAGCCAGGCCCAGAAAGTGATGGTGAACAGAGCAAAATCCAGCTGGCCACCGGTCACCGGTGGTGTTCCCCAGGGGTTGGTGTTGGGGCCCATTCTCTTTAGTATCTTTATTGATGACTTTGATGAGGGAATTGAGAGCACCCTCAGCAAGTTTGCAGATGATGCCAAGTTGGGGGGAAGTGTCAATCTGCCGGAGGTAGGGAGGCCCTGCAGAGGGACCTGGACAGGATGGGTCAATGGGCAGAAGCCAATGGGATGAGGTTCAACACGGCTAAGTGTTGGGTCCTGCACTTTGGTCACAACAATTCCATGCAGTGCTACAGGCTTGGGGCAGAGTGGCTGGAAAGCTGTGCAGAGGAAAATGAACTGAGGGTGTTAATCGATGCTCGCCTGAACATGAGCTGGCAGTGTGCCCAGGTGGCAAAGAAGGCCAACGGCATCCTTGCTTGCATCAGGAATAGTGTAGCCAGCAGGACCAGGGAGGTGATCATTCCCCTGTACTCAGCTCTGGTGAGGCTGCACCTTGAGTACGGTGTTCAGCTTTGGGCCCCTCACTACAAGAAAGACATCGAGGCCCTGGAGCATGTCCAGAGAAGGGCTACGAAGCTGGTGAAGGGCCTGGAACACAAGTCCTATGAGGAGCAGCTGAGGGAACTGGTGCTATTTAGTCTTGAGATGAGGAGGCCCAGGGGAAACCTTATTGCTCTCTACAACTACCCAAAAGGAAGCTGTAGGGAGCTGGGGGTTGGCCTCTTCTCAAAAGTAACCAGTGATAAGACTAGAGGGAATGGCGTCAAGTTACACCAGGGGAGGTTTAGATTAGAAATTAGGAGAAATTTTTTCTTGGAAAGAGTAGTCAGGCATTGGAAGGGGTTGCCCATGGAAGTGGTAGCATCACCATCCCTGGTGGTGTTCAAGGAAAGGTTGGACCTGGCTCTTAGGGACATGGTTTAGTGGGTGATATTGCTGGTACGGTGATGGTTGGACCAGATGATCATGGAGGTCTTTTCCAACCTTAGTGATTCTATGATTCTATGATTCTACCTTCTAAGCATTTTGGCTTTCTCAGTGCTATCTAACTACCGGGCATCTAAAAATAGGCATTGATATATCTATTTGCAGCTGTCTTTGAACTAAATTTATTTACCTGTACTTTGCAGTCATGCTTCTCCTTGTGATTAGTATTTATTTTGATCAAAGAAAATGTGGGCAAACATAAATCTCAACAGAAAGAAATAGTAGGATATGATTTGGCTTCAGTCTCTTCTGGATTTAAGCAAGAGAAAGAAGATGCACTATAATTTGGTCAAGGCAGCAGTATAAATATTCTGAAGCAAACTCTGGTCCCCTAGGGCAAATGTTTAGTGATGATCCAAGATGATCCAAGCTAGTGTCACAGTATTCATGTCCTGCTTTTAATTGTATATCAAAGTTTCTAGAACCTTCTGCATGAACCCCTACTCTGTATGAAAATGACAAAAGTGAGTAACAGTTGTGTTCTGTGTGAGCACTCTAAATTCAGCTTTAGTCTTAAGCCTGATTCAAGGACTGTCTTAAGGCTTTAGTCTTAAGCCTGATTCCTGATTCAAGGACTCCAGAACACTGGCTCAGTATGCTACCTGCTTCTGTATGGTTCCTGGGAGATTCACAGTGATAGCAAAATATGTTCATGTCTTTCTGAAATATGACTTGAATATAGTTTCTCAGGTGAATTTCATCTCCTCTGTCAGATGGACTTGATCTTTCAATATTCTGTGAACGCAACAAAACAAGAAGACCCACAGGAGTCATTAAATTTCACAGTATGATGGACAATCAAGGACTAGCATGTTCCTTGAGATATCTTAGAATAACCTCAGTGTAGCTCTGAATTTCTCATTGACTACTAGGGTCAATTCCCAATCAATGTTGAGTTAGCAGTGCCTTTTTAACAAGGCCATTATCCTGGTGGGGGTCAGTTTTACTCCATCTGGGGACATTTCTGCATTCCCCCAGTTGCAGTTTAAACCAATAAGATAATACCTTTTGGCTGTCAGAGTAGTAAAAAGGGGTTATAGCAGAATGGAAATCAAGATTCAGATTCATTTCAGATAGTGATGAGGAGAGCACACAAGAGGAAAGGCAATAGTAACAAACAATATCAGACAGAAAGGGAATCTTAAAAAGCCTGTGAGCACTGAGTCTGCCAGATTTATGAAACTAAAGTACTTGGAAGGGTATGATATTGCATAGTTTATTATGACTGCAGCTAGTATGGCTTAGTCCAGTGTCACAAGGGAGGTGTTTAGGAAGATATGTTTCTGTACAAAAATTTAAATGGTGTGCTATTATGAGAGAAAGCAGCAATACCGTTAGTAAGATAGTACTGTTTGTAAGATCAGCCAAATTGCCCTCTGTCCAGCCTCCCTTAACAGAAATTGCAAACTTCTCCTATACAGGTGCAACATATCCAGTACGATAACTATATAGCTATACCTATGCTCTAGGGCTCATCCCAACACCTCAGAAGAGACAGGTCACAGAGGTCAGACATGCCTCAATAAAAAAAAAAAAAAAAAAAAAGAAATTCTGTGCTGTGCAACTCCTTTCTGTTCCACAATACCTATTCCTCTATTCCTTATTATATACTTTGCAAAAGATTCCCCCCCCCGCCCCCTGTTTTTATTTATGTATTTATTTATTATGTATTTATTTATTCCCCAAGGCCATACACTTCTTGAATCTAAAATTAGCTCTTCTTCATTTGCCAAACCACACCAAGGAAAGCACCTTTAGCTGATGCTGATTGCCATATAACCTTGAGAGTACACAGGCAAGGTATTTTACAGAAGAATTTTTGAGGTATCATTGTAAAATTGATATCTACCTACTTATTTAAGTGCACATTACAATCAGATGGCTACAGCTACTGTGCCTGTATCTAGGCTTTGTTGTCAGTTTTTCTTCTTTCCCATTTTTGATTGCGATTTCCTCCTGTACTCTCATGTAGAAGGTTTGCAGCAATGATCAGGAAGCTGACTAATTTATACTCTGTGGAGGCAGTGAAATGGTCTATAAATGTCACAGCATGACTCATTGATTTCAAAATGGTGCCTGTACACATTTCACAACATGACTCTACCTTAGTAAATTCAAATTTATCATAATGACAGAACAAAGAGATGAGTGTTAACTTTCCCATAGGTGGAATGCTTTTGGGCTTTAACCTTTTAGGAAATAGGAATGTGAGTGACTTTGTCTATCACCACAAAGATGAGAGAGAAGGATTGGACGTGTTCAGACTCATGTTCTACAACTTCAACACATTTCGTGGCTGGTTTGCTCTAAAACTCAAACTTCTGGAAACATAGGAACAAGAGCCAAATGGGCATCAATTCCACTCAAAATGTCCATCTGCTGCTGCAAAACCTGCATGAATTGCTGCATAGCAACCTGCATTTCCTCTCATAGCTGGAATCCCTGGGTTACTGTCGTTTGCTCTATGAGTGTGTTGTCCTTGATAGAGACACAGTAAATCCTGTTGTGATGCCAAAACTTAGCCTAGTAATAGTTAGAGCTCATTGTACAATGTACTTAGATAAATGCTATTTTGCAGATGGTTATGACACAGAAAATGTGGTTGTGCCTGAATATAGCATCTTTCTCCTCCCCATTCTCCTCTCAATATGAACCACTGATTAGCATCTACCTTTCCATTTACAATGTTTAACCACTTGGTATGAAATGATAGCTCAGGAAACTACACCTTTGATTAAAAAGAGATCTGAAATGCTAAACTGGATGTGTGATAAGCGTAAATATTTCAGTTTTTTTCTACATAGAGATACTATTTTTAAATGGTAGTTTATGTTGTTGGAAGTGGTTTTGCAATAACCATAATGTAGCACAGAGTAATGGACGATTATAGGCTTTTGCATATATATATATATATAATTTTTTTTTTCTAAACAGCCATTATGGTAGTATGGAATGCTATATTAATACAGTATTTTAACAGAAAAACTATAGAGCTTTGTTTATAATAGCCATAGACATATTCTGTTTTTTTCCCTTTTCATGTTGCTATCTTTGAAAACTAGTAAATATCATACTTTTAATGATGTATTTAAATTTTTTTTTTCTCATTTATGCCTTACATTTCTGAATACTAGAATGATTACTAAAGGCACTTGCTAATGGAAAGAATCTAAGTGAAGATGATTTCTTGGTGTCATTGTGTGCTTGAGTTTTCCGGACTGATGACTCCATCTGGAAATAAGAAGGGCCTGTTCTTGCTGTCACTATTTCTTGCTCCATCTCTTAATATGATTTCAATGTTGTTTAATGGGATTTGCTTTTCTTTGTAAATTCTTCCGTTCTGACCACCAAACTAATTTTAAAACAAGGAGATCACATATCAACTGTTGCTCAGTCTTATAGAGAAATATTCATCAGTCACTGTTATCCAGTGTCCTAATGTACAAGTTTTAGGGAAGCAGTCAAAATTAAGTTTTTTTTCTAATCCCTATTAAGTTAACTATTGTGTGTGTTCCAACCTTCTTTCTTAAAAATGCTGACTAGTTTCTAGTTTAGACTCAGAAGTTATTAACTTAGACAGTGCTCAAGTCAATGAAGACAAATTATGCTGGTCATTATATTTCAATGTAATGTTTTTCTTTGACTAATTTATTCATGCTTTAATATTACCTGTAAATATAAAGTATACATATAATATTAATGGCGTTAATTAATTTATTCATATAATACAATAAAGATTCTGCTAATATAAATGGATTTTATATATTCCTAGGAAATATTTGAGGCAAAGAAAAACATATTTTTTAGCAGAAATGTGTTTGGTGAAAACGTTTTTTCCATCATCAGCTTTAAACAACCATCTTTCAAATATATATATATTCCTACCAGCAGGACCCCTGACCTTCCTTATTTCTAAAATATTTTTGTTATACTGCCTGGAGCAGTAGACATTTTAGGTAAACTTCACAACATGGAAAGATCAACAAACTGCAGTTCTATCTGATAAAAAACAGGTTATTAATATTCATGTATCATTCATTTTTATTTGAAATGTGATCTGATGTGTTTGCTTAGTTAAGAACTACATTGAAAATAATCTTTAATGCAACTTTTTTTTTTTTTTTCTGAGTTGATATTTTTAGTAAACAATGATAGCATATCTTCTGTTTGTATTATCATAGGACTTCATCTTTGTATGCACCCAAACACTTTAGGATGAGACAAATCTCTCTAAGACATGTCAGAAAGAGTAGTTTTATCTAAAAGTCTGTTAAATTTGAAAAGTTTTGGAGAAGATGAATGGGAAATGTTCTTTTGCTCTTTCAAAAAATATAAAAATTATGCCACTAAGGTTTAGAATAGAATAGAGTAGAATAGCATAGCATAGCATAGCATAGCATAGCATAGCATAGCATAGCATAGCATAGCATAGCATAGCATAGCATAGCATAGAATAGAATAGAATAGAATAGAATAGAATAGAATAGAATAGAATAGAATAGAATAGAATAGAATAAACAGTTCAGTAGGAAGGGACCCTCAAAGGTTATAGAATGCCTGACTACCTGAATGCTCTTCAGGGCTAACCAAAAGTTAAAACACATTAATGAGGGCATTGTCCTAATACCTCCTGGACACTGACAGACACTGGGCATCCACCATCTCTCTAGGAATACTGCTCCAGTGTTTGAACAACCTCATGGTAATGAAGTTTTCCCTAATGTCCAGTATGAACTTCTCCTGGCTCAGCTTTATGCCCTTCCCTCACATTCTGTTTCATCGGTTACCAGGCAGAAGAGACCAGCACTCCTTCTCCACTTCCACTCCTCAGGAAGTTGCACAGAGTCTTGAGGTCACCTCTTAACTTTCTTTTCTACAAACTAGAAAACTCGTCATGTGTCCCTAACCTCTCCTCATTGGACAGGCCTTCCAGCCCTTTTACCAGATCATCTGAAATCACTTCCATCTACCATATTTGAAGACCTTACTACTTTTTTTTTTTTCTTTAATAAAGCAGCATAAATGGGAATAATTGTATTATTTATTTTATTTTATATTTTATTTTATTTTATTTTATTTTATTTTATTTTATTTTATTATTTTATTATTTTATTATTTTATTTTATTTTATTTTATTTTATTATTTTATTTTATTTATTATTTTATTATTTTTTTTCTGTGTTACTGCTTAAGTGAGAATCAAATGCCTCCAATGTTTATGATGCTCTTATTTAGGAAGACTAGTTCTGCGAACTTCCTTTAAACTTTCAAACAATTAATACCTATTCTGTGATCTGAATATGAAAACTGCTATGTAAGTTATCTGTACGAATGCAAATAATGTCATAATCCTTGTCCCTGAGGAGTGTATTCTGCTTGTAAATTGGACCGAAAGGATTGTGTGGATTAAACACCGCTGAAGACTTTCCTGACCTACTGTCCTTTATTACACAATCAAGAAAAAAAAAAAAAAGACTAGAAAAATAAAAATTAATCGCTATCTATGTCAAGTTTTAAAACCGTGTAATAATATCTAACTGTTGAGATTAAATGTTCTTAATTATATGTGAACAAACAAGATGCAGCTGGAAGTCTTCCTTTGCAAGTGCTGTTTGCAGTTTGGCAATTTCAGTGTCCAGACCAGATCTGTTTGATTCTACTTTTGAACAGGAGAGCACACCATCGTAATTCTCCCTGGCAACCAGTTCACTTAATGCCAATCAGAGAGATATTTTTATTTTTCTCTATCCAAGTGTAGCATTATTTGACTAACTAGCTTTATCAATACAATTTGTTAAAATCCTAGGCTGTTTTTTTGGGTGGCAACTTCCCCTCCTTGAAGGCTCTGAGCAATTCAAGAAATTGAGATAATACTGTACATTTTCAGCTCTCAAATTTCAGTTCCCCATCAACCTAGCAACTACTGTTGACTGGCATAAAAGAGACCAATGTTAATGTCAAGCTGCAATTTCTATGGGGATAGGAAAAAGGAATTCATATTTATTTATTTGTTTGTTTGTTTGTTTGTTCATGGTGCTTATTTTGTCCTTCATTTAAATGTTTGACTAGAAATAGGAAATGATTTACAAAGGAAATCCTTTCTGGATAAAAGAAACATGGAATACTATCTTTAGCACCTCGTTTTGTGATGATTGTGCTTTTTTCGTTCCTTTTCACTACTTTTTCAAGAAACATTAATTCAAATGAAATAAATCCAATACACTCTAAAGGTCACTACCCTTGTATCTCAGCTGGTTTACACCTCATGCTGCCTGCCTACATAACATCAACAGGCAAAACTTCTTACTGACCCCAGGTACTGACTTATGAAAAGGCAAGTGTCCAGCACTGTTTGCTTGTCTTTGGTTCTGTGATCTATTCCTGTGGTGATTTCCACATGGTGTGCGAGGAGGAAAGTCAGATTATCTTTCACCAACTGCTCCAATAGTTTAAATGTGTGGGGTTGAAAATTACCTTAAGTTAACAGTGTAATTCAATATTAAGGAAAAAAAATAACTCTTTTAAGAGTGACGTGGACTGAAGATTCCTCACTGCAGAAAAAGTTCTTCCTTGACGAAGAAGGAAAGCAGTACTTTCATGAAAGCATTAAGTTTTTCTAACAGACAGCCAAATACACAGATGAGGAATAATATTCTATCTGTGCAGCATGAAAAAGCTCAAATGCCTGTGCAACACTCAAAAAAATGATCAAATTATATATTTTTTCTCTTTTTCCATTTTTGGAGAAGCTTGGGTGTCCAATGCCTTACTAACAGTGTAACATCTCTACAAATGTTCTAATATATCCACTTCCATGTTACCCTTAAACACTTAGGGAAAAAAAAAAAAAAAAAAGGCAAAAACAAACAAACAAACAAAGTAAAGAAAATGCATAAACTCAAAAACCAAAAACCAAACCAAACCAAACCAAACAAACAAACAACTAAAACCCACAACAAATGAAATTAATACATCATAAAGCAGAACTGAGCTTAACAGCAATAAGATATGGCACAAGGATAGCTATAATTATGACAGTTTATCAGAAAAAGTACAGAAATGTCAATTACATAAAAATTCCTCTAACTGTCATACTTCATTCAAAAAAGTACACGGTAACCTCTATGTAAACAGATATGCAGATTTCACAGAGTTAATGGGAATTTTAAAATGAAAGATATCTGCGGAAATGATACAGGCACAGCCCATCAGCAGATGACTTACCATCTGACAGACGTTATTCCTAAGTTGCCAGATTTCAGTGGAACCTGCCAAGAAGCCAGATGCTACCATAGTTTAACATACAACAGAAATTGCTGTCCAAAATAAAAACAAAAACAAAAACAAACAAAACAAACTAACAAACAAAAAACAACCAGCTTAATGTAATGTTATACTGGCTAAAAAAATAATAAAAAGTAAAGAAAATAAATCCTTCTTATAGTTGAAAACTGATTTTATTGTGAATTTCAATAACTGTTACTATTTAGAACTCCATTTTCAGGATGAGTGAAATTTTATTTTCTATACGTAACAGAAAAGTTCCATCCTTAGCATAAGAAAAGGTCTATGCAAACCTCGTGAGAGCTTCACAGGGTTTTGAACAGCTCTGCATTCTCTGTCACTATTTCTTGTGAAATCACAGAATCATAGAATGGTTTGGGTTGAAAGGGAGCATAAGGATCATTTAGTTCCATCCCCACACACAGCATAGGCAGGGACATGTTCCACTAGATGAGGTTGCTATAAGCCCATTCCAACCTGTCCTTGAATACCTCCAGGAATGAGGCACCCATAACTTCTCTGGGCAAACTGTTCCAGTGCCTCACCACGCTCTGAGTAAACACTTTCCTCCGAACATCTCATCTAAATCTCCCCTCTTTTAGTTTAAAACCATTACACCTTCTGTTGTGGGGTTGCTAAGGGTCAAAGAACAGCAGGTGTCAATCGCTATCACAGTGGTGCTCTGGTGGCAATATTGCACCAACTGAGACTCCCTGATTCCCATCCATAAGCTAATTCGTCAACTGGAGAGCCAAGGAGTGATCAGCAAGACTCATTCACCTTTTAATAGTCCCATATGGCCAGTGCGAAAGTCTAATGGTGAGTGGAGACTAACAGTGGACTATCGTGGCCTGAACAAAGTAACACCACCTCTGAGGGTTGCAGTGCCGGACATGCTAGAACTCCAATATGAACTGGGATCAAAGGCAGCCAAATGGTATGCCACAATTGATATCACTAATACATTTTTCTCCATCCCTCTAGCAGCAGAGTGCAGGCCACAGTTTGCTTTCACTTGGAGGGGTGTCCAATATACTTGGAATTGATTGCCCCAGGGGTGGAAACAGCCCTATCATTTGCCATGGACTGATCCAGTCTGCTCTGGAACAGGGGAAAGCTCCTGAACACCTGCAGTACATCGATGACATCATCATGTGGGGTGACAAATAGTGAAAATAGTCCAAATCCTTCTGAAGGCCGGTTTTGCCACAAGACAAAATAAAGTTAAAGGACCTGCACGAGAGATCCAGTTTTTAGGAATAAAATGGCAAGATGGACGTCGTCAAATCCCAATGGATGTGATCAACAAAATAACAGCTATGTCTCCACCAACTAGCAAAAAAAGAAACACAAACTTTCCTAGGTGTCGTGGGATTTTGGAGAATGCATATTCCAAATTACAGTCTGATTGTAAACCCGCTCTACCAAGTAACTTGTAAGAAGAATGATTTCAAATGGGGCCCTGAGCAACGACAAGCCTTTGAACAAATTAAGCAGGAAATAGTTCATGCAGTAGCCCTTGGGCCAGTCTGAGCAGGACAAAACGTAAAGATGTGCTCTACACAGCAGCTGAGGAGAATGGTCCCACCTGGAGCCTCTGGCAGAAAGAACCTGGGGAAACTTGAGGTCGACCCCTACGGTTTTGGAGGATCAGAGCCGCTATACTCCAACTGGAAATGAAACACTGGCAGTGTATGAAGGATTTTGATCTGTTTTGGAAGTGGTTGGTACTAAAGCATAGCTCCTCCTGACACTCTGACTGCCAGTGCTGGACAGGATGCTCAAAGGCAGGAGCCCCTTTACACATAATGCAACTGATGCTACATGGAGTAAGTGGGTTGCACTGATTACTCAGCGGGCTCAAATAGGAAACCCCAGTCACCAAGGAATCTTGGAAATGATTATGGGCTGGCCAGAGGGCAAATATTTTAGAATATCACTGGAGAAGGAGGTGGTTCGTGCTGAAGAAGCCCCACTGTACAACAAGCTAGCAGAAAATGGGAAGAAATATGCCCTGTTCACTGATGGGTCCTGTCGTATTGTGGGTAAACATCAGAGGTGGAAGACTGCTGTATGGAGTCCTACATGACAAGTTGCAGAAACTGTTAAAGGAGAAGGTGAATCGAGCCAGCTTGCAGAAGTGAAGGCCATTCAGCTGGCTTTAGATATTGCTGAACGAGAAAAGTGGCCAGTTCTCTATCTCTATACTGATTCATGGATGGTAGCCAATGCCCTGTGGGGGTGGTTACAGCAATGGAAGCAGAGCAGCTGGCAGTGCAGAGGCAAACATATCTGGGCTGCTGCATTGTGGCAAGCTATTGCTGCCTGGGTAGAGAACCTGGTTGTAAAGGTATGCCATGTAGATGCTCATGTGCCAAAGAATCGGGCTACTGAAGAACTTCAAAACAACCAGCAGGTGGATCAGGCTGCTAAGACTGGAATTGTCTCATGTGGACTTGGACTGGCAACATAAAGGTGAAGTATTAATAGCCCGATGGGCCCATGACACCTCAGGCCATCAAGGCAGAGATCCAACATATAGATGTGTTCGTGATTGAGGGATGGACCTGACCATGGACACTAGGGCACAGGTTTTTCATGTTTGTGAAACATGTGCTGCAATCAAACAAGACAAGCCTCTTTGGTATGGAGGACGATGGCTGAAATATAAATATGGGGAGGCCTGGCAGACTGATTATATCACACTCCCCCAAACCCCCAGCTGTGGAGTAGCAACCACACGGACAACAGGGTTCTTTTAGCATCAGTAACTGCTACTTCTTTATTGATGACATAACTTCAACTCTCTCTTACTGAGGACAGGCTCCCTTCTTATACCATTCACTTTATAGCAGTACTTTTCCCTAACTATTCATTGGTCAAACTACTTTGCCCAGCAACCGCAAACACCCAGCAACTTCTATGCATTAATGACTGGAGAAGCAAGCAGTTCCAGACAGCAAGGTGTGTCCTGAATCAGCCTTCTTTGTTCCTTCTAAACACTTTACATTCCTCCTGGCCTCATCATTAAGAGTCCGATGTTATCACCAACCATGGGGCTTGTTGACCCCCATGGCCACACGCCCACACACAACAGCAAGCACCATGTAGTTACAATGGTGGAAGGAACCACCGGGTGGCTGGAAACATATCCTGTGCCCCATGCCACCATCTGGAACACTATCCTGGTGGATAGGACACGAGTCCTATGGCAACATAGCACCCCAGAAAGAATTGAGTCAGACAATGGGACTCATTTCCAAAACAACCTCTTAGACCCTTGGGCCAAAGAGTGTGGTATTGAGTGGGTATATCAGAACAAACAGTGGGATACACATTTGGCAAAGGCCACCTGGTTAGTCAACACTAGGGGATCTGCCAACCGAGCCGGACCTGCCCAATCAAACCCGTTACAAACTCTAGAAGGGGATAAAGTTCCTGTAGTGCATGTAAGAAACATTCTTGGTAAGACAGTCTGGGCTGTTCCTGCCTCAGGCAAAGGCAAGCCCATTTGTGTGATTGCTTTTGCTCAGCGTGCACTTGGTGGGTAATGCAAAAGAATGGGGAGGTCCAATGTGTACATCAAGAGGATTTAATGTTGGTTGAGAATAGCCCCTGATTTGAATTGTATTATGTTAATTACTATATAATACTGTATGTCATCACTACTATGATTGCTATATGTCCTATTAATGGTATGACAGTAACAGTCATGCAGATAATGACAAATGAACTTTGATAGAATTGGGCAAGCACAGCAGTGTGATGGAACCAGAACGGGCTTCAGTGTGTGATGATCCAACATTACACACCTTCTCTTCTGCCCATGAAGCCCAAAGTCAGTCGCAGACTAAAAAAACTCAGAGGACATTTTATATACATGTATGAAAGGTGGTGATTAATTGGAATATCTTGGAAAGTGTGGGACCTGAGCATGACATAAATGGGGTGGAATAAGGGATAGGTATTGTCCTGGTTTCAGCTAAGATAGAGTTAATTTTCCTCCTAGTAGCTGGTAGGGTGCTGTGTTTGGGATTTAGGATGAGAATAATGTTGACACCACTCTGATGCTTTAATTGTTGCAGAGCAGTTCTTACACTAAGCCAAGGACTTTCCAGCTTCTCACATTGTCCTGCCAGTGGGCAGGCTTGGGGTGCATCAGGAGCTGGGAGGGGACAGACCCAGGACAGCTGACCAAAACTGGCCAAAGGGATGTCCCATGCCATGTGGTGTCATGCTGAGCAATTAATATGGGGTGGCTGGCTGGAGTAGGGGAGACCACTGCTCGGGGATATGTTGGGCATTGGTCAGCGGGTGGTGAACAATTGCACTGTGCATCACTTGTTTTGTACACATTATTATCAGTAGTACTGTTATCATTATTATTTTCCTTTCTTTTCTGCCCTAATAAACTGTCCTTATCTCAACCCACAAGCTTTCATTTTTCTGAATTCTCTCCCCTATCCCACAGAGGGAGGGGGGAGGGTAGTGAATGGCTGTGTGGTGCTTAGCTGCTGGCCAGCTTAAATGACAACACCCCTTGTCCTATCAATATGCTCCCTGATAAAAAGTCCCTCCCCATCTTTCCTGTAAGTCCCTTTTAAGTACTGGAAGACCTTTAAATACACACTGCCCATCTGGATTTTATGGGTAGATTTTAGTTTATCAATTTTAATGGTTTTATTATTTTGTTTTGTTTTGTTTTGTTTTGTTTCTTTATTTTATTTTATTTTATTTTATTTTATTTTATTTTATTTTATTTTATTTCATTTCATTTCATTTCATTTCATTTGATTTCATTTAATTTTATTTATTTATGTTTGTTTATTTATTTATTTATTTGTTCTGAAAAGGGATTTATTCCATTCTGCCTCCTTCTCCCTCATGCAGAATAACTAATACTGAGGTTTTAATGCACATTTTGTGAAAACTGAATTCTCGCATTTTGGTGGAATTCACAGCTGGACAAAACAACAGATTCCAGCCTGTGCACGCAATCTCCAGGATCCCTTCAGTAATACACTGTAGAATGATCAAAATGAAAGAAATCAAGCAAGTGGGGGTTGCTTGTTTGTTTGTTTTAAAAAGTGATTTGTTTCACAGATAGCTGCTGACTTAAAATTCATCCAGAACTGACCCTGAACTACACTGACAACTGGGTAGACTGATCATTTTTGAACAAACTGCCTCCTACTTTGCTACTTTGCTGTACATAATGTATTCTACAACTAACCAATTCTACTAGTCCTTTGTGGTTCATATAATTAGGACCCTTCCTCTTTCCTTAGTTTTAGAGGAAAAACTTGCTAGCACACCTTTCCCACACCCTAGTTCAGCCTTTTCAAAGGATTGGAAATATAAATGGAAATTCTTCTACATTTCAGGATGAAAGAAACGCTAGGTACATGCCTCAGGCTAGATACTGCCTTCAAAGACTTCAGTAGAAATGAAAAACATCTGACTTTATATTACCAGAAAATAGACTTGAATTGTTTTTGAACATGTGGTATGATGACACTTTAGCCTGAGCTTCAAATACACATTCATTTGAAGGTCTGAAGGTACTATGTTTAAGGTTGTATTCAATCAGCTGACATATACAATCAACATTCACATGGAATATTATCTCATTCCTTGGTACTCAGGCTCAGAGCCTGCCATCCTTCAATTAAGAATGTCAATGACATGATGACTTGGAAACATTTATTTATTTGTTTTCTTCACTTATATTCAGATAGAAAGATATTTATTTATTTATTTATTTATTTATTTATTTTCCAGAACAACTAATTCACTCTGAGTATCTTGTGAGTACATTTGCCTTTCCAGGGCAAATGGCAAACTTCCCAGTCCTTACCAGCTAAACCAAGGTTACTGATTATGTCTCTGTTAAGAAGACGTCGCTGCACTAACAGGAATCTTTGCTGTGGGGCTATATCCTGTCCTGAAAATGGAATTACTTCCTGTTTATGAATTTCAAGTACTTGTGATAGAAGAAATTAGAATTGTGTTTCTACCTATCTGATAAGTTTTAGGACCTAATTGTCATCAAACAACAAATTAAATACTAGACAATGACATGTAAGGTGCATGTTTTTTTGTTTTGTTTTGTTTTGTTTTGTTTTGTTTTGGTGGGGGGTCGGCTAAAACTCTAGTATATATGCTCAGTCTGCATAGGCTAGTGGTGGGCCAGAGGTCTTTCTTATAGATGGGCATCACATTAGCAAGTCTGAGTCATCTGGAACCTTTCTGGATGACCAGGAGCACTGATAAATAGTGGAAAGTGGCTCAGCAATCAGGTCTGTCAACTCCCTCATCACCCTTGGGTGGATCCCATCTGGCCCCATGGATTTGTGAGAGTCAAGGTAGAATAGCAGGCCTCTAAATGTCTCCACCTGAATTGTGGGGGGTTTATTCTGCTCCCCATCCCAGACTTCCAGGTCAGGAGGCTGAGTACCCAAAGGATAACTGGTCTGACTACTAAAGATAGATATAAAAAAGGCATTGAGAATCTCAGCCTTTTCCTTATCTTCAGTAGTCATGTGCAACCTCCCCCCCCTCCCCCCCCCCCCCCCAAAAAAAAGTCTAGTAAACCCATGGCCCTCCTCTTACTGTTAATAAGAAAACAAAATCTCTATTTATTTATTTTACATATATATATATATATATATATATATGATATATATATATATATATATATATATATATATATTTTAACCACAGTGGCCAAGTTAAGCTCATGCTGGGATTTAGCCTTTCTTATTTTCTCCCTGCATATGGTGGCAGCTTTCTTATACTCTCCCTGAGTTTACTGTCCCTTCTTCCACAGGATCTAAATTCTCTTTTTCTCCCAGTCTCAGCAAAGGTTCCCTGTTCAGCCACACTGTTCTTCTTCCCTGCCTGTTTGTCATATGACACACTGGGACAACCTGCTCATGTGCCTTTAACACTTCCTTCTTGAAGAGCATCCAGCCTTTCTGTACCCCTTTGCCCTTCAGGACTGATGGGTAGACCACTCAGTGAATAAGGAGTTGGCTTGAAGGTTGCACCCAGAGAGTGGTTGTCAATGGCTCTATGTCCAAGTAGAGGCTGGAGATGAGTGGTGTACCTCACGGGTCTCTCCAGGGACCACTCCTGTTTAATAACTTTATCAATGACATAGACAGTGGGATCGAATGCACCCTCAGCAGGTTTGCAGATGACACCAAGCTGAGTGGTGTGGTTGATACAACAGAAGGAAGGGAAGTCATCCAAAGGGACCTGAACAAGCTTGAGAAGTGGGCGCACGTGAACCTAATGAGGTTCAACAAGTCAAAGTGCAAGGTGCTGTACATGGGCTGGGGCAGTTCCAGACATGATTTCAAACTGGGAGAAGAACTCATTGACAGCAGCCCTGCAGAGAAAGACTTGGGGGTTCTGGTGGATGAAAAGCTTGACATGAGCCGGCAGTGCATGCTTGCAGCCCAGAAGGCCAACTGCATCCTTGGGTACATCAAAAAAGGAGTGGACAGAAGGTTGAGGGAGGTCATTGTCCCCCTCTGCTCTGCCCTTGTGAGGCCCCACTTGGAGTACTGCATCCAGGTCTGGAGCCTCCAGCACAAGAGGAATGTGGATCTGTTAGAGCAGGTCCAGAGGAGGGCCAGAAGGATGATCAAGGGACTGGAGCACCTCTCCTATGAAGAAAGACTGAGAGACCGGGAGCTATTCAGCCTACAGAAGAGAAGGTGCCAGGGTGACCTCATTGTGACCATTGAGTACTTGAGGGGGACATATAAAAAAGATGGAGAGTGACTCTTTGCTCCATTGGATAATGACAGGATGAGGGGGAATGGTTTAAGACTAAAAGAGGGGAGATTTAGATTAGAGGTTAGAAGGAAATTCTTTACTGAGAGTGGTGAGGCACTGGAACAGGTTGCCCGGAGAGGTTGTGGATGCCTCATCTCTGGAGGTGTTTCAGACCAGGTTAGTTGAGACCCTGAGAAAGCTGGTCTAGTGTGTGGCATCGCTGCCTATGGCAGGATTCTTGGAACTAGATGATCTTTATGGTCCCTTCCAACCGAAGCCGTTCTATGATTCTACGAAACCTGTATGGATATTTGTACGCAGAAGACCTGGGCACACCACAAAGTTTTCTACTTCGTTCACTGGCTGGGAAAAGAGCTTATCTGAGCCCACTACATTAATAGTAGCTGACAACTGAAAAGGATTCAAACTATCTGTATCCAACTGCTTCAGTAATGCAGAGTATCTCTGGTACTAGAAGTAGCTATTCTCTTGAAATAAGGAAATTATTTTGTAGGGTACTTTTTCGCTGTGTAGTAATATACTTTGCATTAGAAGATTTTGGCATCTGTGATAGTGATGAGAAAGTCAACATGATATGATATAATATCTTTGAGGGAGTCTGTTTTGTTCTGTCAACCACCCTTCACACAACTGGATTCTGCAACCATTTCTTTACCATACAGCAAAAATATGTCTTCCTTTCTCCTGATCCTTTTGTGATATTTCATTCTTTGAACCATAACTTTAAAAAACACCCATTTTTTAAACACATCTATAAGTTTGTTTTGCTTTCAATAATTACATCTATTAGGTCTATATTGGTTCTATTGGAATGACTTTCATCTCTCTGAGTAGCTCTTCGGGATTTATGATGTTCAGCCAAATTTTACATGAGTATTTTTCAAATTTCGATTAAGCTCCGTTTGAGGCAATATGTGTCTGTTCTGGCTAACTGAAAGGGACAGTTCTGTATTTTGCCAGTTTGGTGGATCCCGTATGTTTTCACATTGTTTCCTAGCCTAGTTTTCTCTGTGAAACAAACTAATGCTTCTCTTTTAATATTGATTCTTATGGCCTTTTAAGCTTCTTTAGAGGTAAAGTGATGAATATTTCATCTGCCCCCATCTCTGTGGTTCTTACAGAAGTCCAAAGCAATCCAGTGGACTGCTCAATGTCAGTTTATGTGCTTGTCTATATGAATGTTTTGAAAGTTTGTGCTTGTTTAGCAGACATATGCAAAAGAAATGCTCAGCATTTTCACACATGGCAAACATTTTCCCCTCTGCTGGATTACTTTCATTCTGTGCCATTCTTGTATCTACATAGCTCTTATTTTCTGTTCTGTTTATTGCTTCTTCTTCTGTGCCTTCCTACTTCATCTTAGATCTCATCTCTCTCCCATTTTTGAAGAATACCCTAGTTGGAGAGGTCATGTTGTTCCCTTCTGTGCCTAATTCTTTGCAGACATTGCTCTGAAAGCCATCCCATATTGGTTTTATTGTGTATTTTCATTGGTTGTCTGGAATCCCACTCATTTTTATAATTCTCATTGCCTTCACTTTTGTCTGACAGCACTCAGTAGTTAGCACTTTGAATCTCCCTTTGAAGCTTGCTAAGCTGATACTGTAAACTTACCTTGGTTGTAGCTGATCCATACTCATTATTTAATGTGTCTGTGCACTAGTTACTCTCTGTTTGTTTTGTTTTTTGTTGCTTTTCATTTTGTCTGTCAAAGATAGAAGCAGCAACAACAATAATTTTAAAGTTTTTACCTTGAATATGTTAATGTGGTGATTTACACTTCCGTTACAACTTATACCTATCTCAACTTCGCAACTATTGACTCAGGTAAGAAAATTTTTCTCCTAATACATAAGTTTCTGTTAAAAGAAAGCATTTGCATTGATTCTGAGTCTGCCTTTAATACTTCCGTTTTTTGTCTTGCAGGCATTTGCCTCATAGTGCTTACTGAAGTCAGGCAAAAGAGCAATAAATATGTTTTGTTACACATACTGAAGGTGTGTGCCTCAGCCTTGCAATAGGCATCCACAGAAAAAGACTCCCAGACATCTCAGTAGGAAAAGGTCATCTAGCCTTTCGAATTCAATGCCAAAGAGCTGACACTGCTCTTCAACTGCATGGTGTCTTTGGCTGAACTTGTAATACTCACATATCAGAGTAAATACACTGCATCTATATGTCCTGTTAATTACAGAAATTTGTGGATTTCATCTCTTCCAGAGCAGTGAAGCACTTCTGTTTCTGTTCAACTTTTGGCTTAAGCAAGACCAAGAACAGGAGATCATTTATTTCTCTCCCTATTCCTGAAAGAAATACTATTAGGGTTGTGCCCATCTTTTGTGTTTGCAGCCAGAAAGCCAACTGTATCCTTGGCTGTATCAAAAGAGGTGTGGTCAGCAGGCTGAGAGAGGTGATTGTTCCCCTCTGCTCCGCCTTTGTGAGACCCCACTTGTGATACTGCATCCACGTCCGGGGCCAACAGCACAAGAAGGATATAGAAGTAGAAGGACGTAGACTTGTGTTGTAAAAGGAATTATGTATTTCACTCATAAGAAAGAAGCAGCAATATATTTATTATTGAAAACTGATTTAGCAGGGCTTAATCAAGAATGAGATAGCAATTTATCAAAGTTCTAGTGGTAGTTAGCTCTAAAAAAGTTTTAATGTGACATTAACAAGATTTGTGATAGCAAGGTCACTTTATTTGTTGCAAAGAGGACAGAGTCAGACTCAAATTATCATGGAGACCCTCAAGTTGAGTCATAAGCTTTATAATGGCGTCCCATTTTTACCCAAACTCTAAAGGAATCTAGATACGTACAGATCCTATTTCAATTCTAGGCTTAACGGTTTATGCCTAAAGGATTATATACACAATCAATTCTTTAAGTCATTTATCTAAGATTATAAAGTTTCAGGATGCTTAGCAAATTACTTGCAAAGTTTCAGCAAGCTAGTGTTGTGATTTAGCCCGGCTGGCAGTCAAACACCACACAGCCGTTCGCTCACCCTCCCCCCTCCCTCTCCGGGATGGGGGAGAGAAACGGGAAAGTGAAGCCTGTGAGTTGAGATAAAGACAGTTTATTAAGACAGGGAGAAGAATAACAACAATAATAATAATAATAGTATTAATAGTAATAATGTGTACGAAATAAGTGATGCACAATGCAATTGCTCACCACCCGTTGACCAATGGTCAGCCTATCCCCGAGCAGCCGGCCACACCTCCACCCCGGCTAGCCACCCCTATATATTGTTCAGCATGACGTCAGATGGTATGGAATACCCCTTTGGCCAGTGTGGGTCAGCTGTCCTGGGTCTGTCCCCTCCCAGCTTCTGCTGCATCCCTAGCCTGCTCGCTAGCAGGACAGAGAGAGGCTGAAAAGTCCTTGGCTTGGTGTAAGCACTGCTCTACAACAATTAAAACATCAGCATGTTATCAGCGCTCTTCTCATTCTAATCCAAAACATAGCACCCTACCAGCTACTAGGAGGAAAATTAACTCTGTCCTAACTGAAACCAGGACAGATATCCACCCCTTATTCCATACCATTTATGTCATGCTCAGGTTACACTCTTTCCAATACCTTCTAATTAATCACCATTTTCATCTATGATATATGGCAACCATGGTAGCGATGACATACAGTGTTATATGATAATTAACATATTATAATTCAACTCATGGGCTATTCTCACCCAGTATTAGGTCCCCTTGATGTACACACCGGACCTCCCCATTCTCTTGCATTACCCACCAAGTGCATCCAGGTCCCCGAGCAAAAGCAATCCCACGAATGGGCTTGCCTTTTCCTGAGGCGGGAGTAGCCCAGACTGTCTTACCCAGCATGTTTCTTCCGTGCACTACAGGAACTTTATCCCCTTCGACAGTGCGTAACAGGTTTGATTGGGCAGGTCCAGCTCGGTTGGCAGATCCTCTAGTATTGACTAACCAGGTGGCCTTTGCCAGATGTGTTTCCCAATTTTTGAATGTCCCAGCACCCATTGCTTTCAGTGTAGTCTTTAACAGTCCATTGTATCGTTCAACTTTCCCGGAGGCTGGTGCATGATAAGGGATGTGATACACCCACTCAATACCATGTTCTTTGGCCCAAGTGTCTATAAGGTTGTTTTGGAAATGAGTCCCATTGTCTGACTCAATTCTTTCTGGAGTGCCATGTCGCCATAGGACTTGCTTTTCAAGGCCCAGGATAGTGTTCCGGGTGGTGGCATGGGGCACAGGATATGTTTCCAGCCATCCGGTGGTTGCTTCCACCATTGTAAGTACGTGGCGCTTGCCGTTGCGGGTTTGGGGGAGTGTGATGTAATCAATCTGCCAGGCCTCTCCATATTTGTATTTCAGCCATCGTCCTCCATACCAGAGAGGCTTTGACCGTTTGGCTTGTTTAATTGCAGCACATGTTTCACAATCATGAATAACCTGTGCTATAGTGTCCATGGTCAGGTCCACCCCTCGGTCACGAGCCCATCTGTATGTTGCATCTCTACCTTGATGGCCTGAGGTGTCATGGGCCCATCGGGCTATAAATAATTCACCTTTATGTTGCCAGTCCAGGTCCACCTGAGCCACTTCAATCTTAGCAGCCTGACCCACCTGCTGGTTGTTTTGATGTTCTTCAGTAGCCCGATTCTTGGGCACATGAGCATCTACATGGCGTACCTTTACAACCAGGTTCTCTACCCGGGCAGCAATATCTTGCCACAATGCAGCAGCCCAGATGGGTTTGCCCCGGCGTTCCCAGTTGTTCTGCTTCCATTGTTGTAGCCACCCCCACAGGGCATTGGCTACCGTCCATGAATCAGTATAGAGATAGAGAACTGGCCACTTTTCTCGTTCAGCAATATCTAAGGCCAGCTGAACGGCTTTCACTTCTGCAAACTGACTCGATTCACCTTCTCCCTCAGCAGCTTCTGCAACTCGTCGTGCAGGACTCCATTCAGCAGCTTTCCATCTCCGATGCCTTCCCACAATACGACAGGACCCATCGGTGAACAGGGCATATTTCTTCTCATTTTCTGGTAGCCTGTTGTACAGTGGGGCTTCTTCAGCACGGACCACCTCCTCCTCTGACGATATCCCAAAGTACTTGCCTTCTGGCCAGTCCATAATCACTTCCAGGATTCCTGGGCGACTGGGGTTTCCTATTCGAGCCCGCTGAGTAATCAGTGCAACCCACTTACTCCATGTAGCATCAGTTGCATGATGTGTAGAGGGGACCCTTCCTTTGAACATCCAACCCAGTACCGGCAGTCGGGGTGCCAGGAGGAGCTGCGCTTCAGTACCGACCACTTCCGAAGCAGATCGAACTCCCTCATATGCTGCCAATATCTCCTTTTCGGTTGGAGTATAGCGGGCCTCAGATCCTCTGTATCCCCGACTCCAAAACCCCAGGGGTCGACCTCGAGTTTCCCCAGGTTCTTTCTGCCAGAGGCTCCAGGTTGGGCCATTCTCCCCGGCTGCAGTGTAGAGCACATTCTTTACATCTGGTCCTGTTCGGACTGGCCCAAGGGCTACTGCATGAACTATTTCCTGTTTAATTTGTTCAAAGGCTTGTCGTTGCTCAGGGCCCCATTCAAAAGCATTCTTCTTACGAGTTACTTGGTAGAGCGGGTTTACAATCAGACTGTAATTTGGAATATGCATTCTCCAAAACCCCACGACACCTAGGAAAATTTGTGTTTCCTTCTTGCTAGTTGGTGGAGACATAGCTGTTATTTTGTTGATCACATCCATTGGGATTTGACGACGTCCATCTTGCCATTTTATTCCTAAAAACTGGATCTCTCGTGCAGGTCCTTTAACTTTATTTTGTTTTATGGCAAAACCGGCCTTCAGAAGGATTTGGACTATTTTCTTCCCTTTCTCGAAAACTTCCTCTGCAGTGTCACCCCACACAAGGATGTCATCGATGTACTGCAGGTGTTCAGGAGCCTCCCCCTGCTCCAGCGCAGACTGGATCAGACCATGGCAAATGGTAGGGCTATGTTTCCACCTCTGGGGCAGCCGATTCCAAGTATATTGGACTCCCCTCCAAGTGAAAGCAAACTGTGGCCTGCACTCTGCTGCTAGAGGGATGGAGAAAAATGCATTCGCGATATCAGTTTTGGCATACCATTTGGCTGCCTTTGATTCCAGTTCGTACTGGAGTTCTAGCATGTCCGGCACTGCAGCACTCAGTGGTGGCGTGACTTTGTTCAGGCCACGATAGTCCACTGTTAGTCTCCACTCACCATTAGACTTTCGCACTGGCCATATGGGACTATTAAAAGGTGAATGGGTCTTGCTGATCACTCCTTGGCTCTCCAGTTGACGAATTAGCTCGTGGATGGGAATCAGGGAGTCTCGGTTGGTGCGATATTGCCGCCGGTGCACAGTTGTGGTAGCGATTGGCACTTGCTGTTCTTCAACCCTCAGCAACCGCACAACAGAAGGGTCCTCTGAGAGACCGGGCAAGGTAGACAACTGTTTAATGTCCTCTGTCTCTAAGGCAGCTATGCCAAAAGCCCAGCGGAACCCTTTTGGGTCCTTGAAATATCCTCTTCTAAGATAGTCTATGCCAAGGATGCACGGAGCATCCGGGCCAGTCACAATACGGTGCTTTTGCCACTCATTTCCGGTTAGACTCACTTCAGCTTCCAATACAGTTAACTGCTGGGATCCCCCTGTCACGCCATAAATACAGATGGGCTCTGGCCCTTTACAGCTTGATGGCATTAGAGTACATTGTGCACCGGTGTCTACTAGAGCCTTATACTTCTGTGCGTCAGACGTGCCAGGCCATCGAATCCACACAGTCCAATAAACTCGGTTGTCCCTTTCCTCCCCCTGGCTGGAGGCAGGGCCCCTCTAGTCCTGGTCAGAATCTTCACTTCTGTGTTTAAAAGACTGCCTGCTAGAAGTTGGAGCAGCAAACTTTTCAGAGAACCCCTTTCTCCCAATTGTTTTCTTTTGCAACTCACGTACCCGTGCCTCTAGAGTCTCAGTAGATTTTCCATCCCATTTTCTCATGTCCTCTCCATGGTCACGTAGGTAAAACCACAGGGTGGTGCGGGGTGTGTACCCACCATATTGTCTTCTTTGCACGGATGCACGTTTACCCCTAATAGCCGAGACGCTGGTTTGTACAGGTGGGGAAGAAAATACACTCTCTTTAAGTTTCTGGACCTCTTCAATAAGTTTCTCCAAAGTATTCTCTTTTAGTTGGTGGCCACTGGTTCGTTCAGGTGGGGGGGAACATAAACTCTCTTTAAGTTGGTGGACCTCTTCAAAAAGTTTCTCCAAAGTATTCTCTTTTAGTTGGTGGCCACTGGTTTGTTCAGGTGGGGGGGAAGATAAATCCTCTTTAAGTTGGTGGAACTCTTCAGAGAGTTTCTCCACAGCCGAGACGCAGGCCTGTAGGGAAGAGGAGAGATTTCCTTCGTACTCCCGGAGTTGTTTAGCCATGTCACCCACTGTGGGATCTTCACCGTTTTTCCAGGTTATTATTGCCAATGTGCTGGCCCATGTTGATGGTGCATTCCGTACAAACTTCCGCCATATGGGTCGAGTACACTGGACTTCATCTGGATCTGTGGATGTTTGTGCATCGTCTAAGTCCTTATAAATTACTTCCCGTACGGCTAATTCCCTCAGGTACTGAATTCCCTTCTCCATGGTGGTCCACTTGACTGGTACACATACAAGTTCTTCCTTGTAGGGATACCTTCCCTTCACAGCTAACAGGAGACGCCTCCAGAGGCTGTGAGATCGTGCTCCATCTCCAATTGCTTTGTCAATGCTTGCATCTCTAGCAAGGGATCCCAACCGCTTAGCTTCCCGGCCCTCTAATTTCACACCATTGGCTCCAGTGTCCCAGCACCGGAGCAGCCAGGTGACAAGCTGTTCACCTATACAGCGACCAAAATCTTTTCGCACATCTCGTAGCTCACGCTGGTATAGGGTTCGGGTAGTTACTGTTGACTTACTGACATCCTCATCCTCATCTTCATCCTCCTGCACACTTGATGGCCCAGCCTCGTCTTCTCCAGACCCAGACTTAGCAGAAGACTTTCTGCGTTCTAAACGACCTGCGTCTCTATACCATTTTTTCACCTTTTCTACAGGGGCAACTTGCACTGCTACAGCTCGCCTCTCCGACCCAGCCACAGGGTCTGCCACAGGGGTTGGAGTACCCTCTGCAGGGGCAACTTGCACTGCTACAGTTCGTTTCTCTGACCCAGCCACAGGGTCTGCCACAGGGGTTGGAGTACCCTCTGCAGGGACAACTTGCACTGCTACAGTTCGTTTCTCTGACCCAGCCGCAGGAGTGGGAATGGCTGCGGGAGCTGGAGCCGGGACGGCTGCGGGAGCTGGAGCCGGAATGGCTGCGGGAGCTGGAGCCGGGACGGCTGCGGGAGCTGGAACGGCTGCGGGAGCTGGAGCCGGGACAGCTGCGGGAGCTGGAGCCGGAATGGCTGCGGGAGCTGGAGCCGGAACGGCTGCGGGAGCTGGAGCCAGGACGGCTGCGGGAGCTGGAACGGCTGCAGGAGCTGGAATGGCTGCGGGAGCTGGAGCCGGGACAGCTGCGGGAGCTGGAGCTGGAACGGCTGCGGGAGCTGGAGCCGGAACGGCTGCGGGAGCTGGTACGGCTGCGGGAGCTGGAGCCGGGACAGCTGCGGGAGCTGGAGCCGGAATGGCTGCGGGAGCTGGAGCCGGAACGGCTGCGGGAGCTGGAGCCGGGACGGCTGCGGGAGCTGGAGCTGGAGTGGCTGCAGGAGCCGGGACTGGAACGGCCGCAGGGTCTGTTACTAGGTTGATAGTAGCATCAATTGCAGCTCGATAGGCACAAGCCAGACCCCAGCACGCCACAGTGATTTGTGTCACTTTGGAACTGCCAGAGTCATGACACCTTTTTTTCAAGCATTCTACCAGTTTTTTAGGATTTTGCAGTTGTTCAGGGGTGAATGTCCAAAACACTGGAGGTGCCCACTGCCCTAGAAACCTGCCCATATCCTCCCACACTCCCTGCCACTCGCAAATATCCCGCCTCAAGACAGATCTCCGGATGAGATTCCTAAGTAGTTGTTTAACCTTAAACAAAACCTGAAGCGCATTCAGGAGACATAACAACAAGAACATGCTGGTCTGAGTATCCCAAGGATATTCAACATCTTGGAGAGCTACCGTAACTAGCTCGGGGGATAAGAGGGTGGTGAAGGAGGAAGGGAGAGTGAACAGGTAGGAAAAAATATCTTCCCCTGTCCCCTCCAGAGACTGACTCCCTGATGAAAAAAGGCAATAGGTGTAATTGCTAATAGTTTCTGAGATATGGTTTCCGAAGTATAGAGTCGACGACAGTGCTGAGTACAAATACCAGGTTAGAGTCATGACCAGATACTTCATCATTTCATAAGCCATCGTTACACCACATAGTACCATAACAATCTTAAACCAGGGCCCGGAAAGGGTAAACAGCACGACAGGGAGCACGTACAGAAAGTAACTTGCTATAAAACTCAATTTGGGAAAGAGGCACAGCAGACTTGAGATTAAGGCAATCAACATTGTGACTAGCAACTATTAAGCAGGTCGAATACTTATACCAATTTTAGTTTAACACACTCTGGTCAAATCTGTCATCGTCTCAACCCTTCGTGCCCCACGTTGGGCGCCAAATGGGCTGTTGTGGTTTAGCCCGGCTGGCAGTCAAACACCACACAGCCGTCTGCCCACCCTCCCCCCTCCCTCTCCGGGATGGGGGAGAGAAACGGGAAAGTGAAGCCTGTGAGTTGAGATAAAGACAGTTTATTAAGACAGGGAAAAGAATAACAACAATAATAATAATAATAATAGTATTAATAGTAATAATGTGTACGAAATAAGTGATGCACAATGCAATTGCTCACCACCCGTTGACCAATGCCCAGCCTATCCCCGAGCAGCCGGCCACACCTCCACCCCGGCTAGCCACCCCTATATATTGTTCAGCATGACGTCAGATGGTATGGAATACCCCTTTGGCCAGTGTGGGTCAGCTGTCCTGGGTCTGTCCCCTCCCAGCTTCTGCTGCATCCCTAGCCTGCTCGCTAGCAGGACAGAGAGAGGCTGAAAAGTCCTTGGCTTGGTGTAAGCACTGCTCTACAACAATTAAAACATCAGCATGTTATCAGCGCTCTTCTCATTCTAATCCAAAACATAGCACCCTGCCAGCTACTAGGAGGAAAATTCACTCTGTCCTAACTGAAACCAGGACACTAGTTAGTAGTTACTTACTGAATACTTTCACAGGTGAGGAATTTCTCACCTTGAGAAGTAACCTTGAGTGGCATCCCTGCTCAAGGGGAAAATCTTAGCATGCAGCCTACTGCAGTACAAGAATGCTCAATGGGCTCTGGGCTGTCCCTTGTTTATGAGATAAGATGATTGACTACTGGTCATACTGCATATCAGACATATTTGGTTGGTGTATGCTCCATTAGCCTTTGGATCTATCTGCCCCAAATCCACCTTGAGCCCAGTTCACCTATCACAACCAGATACATGTGGCGTAAGGACCACACGGACACCAGGGTTCTTTCAGGACCTGTAACTGCTACTACTTTATTGATGACATAACTTCAACTCTCTATTCAGGACATAGCTTCAACTACCTTATTGAGGACAGGTTCCCTTCTTATACCATTTGCTCTACGGCAGTACTGTTCCACTAAGTATTCATTGGTCAACAACTTTGCCTGGCAACAGCAAACACCCAGCAACTTCCATGCCTTAATGGCTGGAGACCAAGCAGTCCAAGACAGCAAGGTGTCTCCTGAATCAGCCTCCTTTTTTCCTTCTAAACTCCTTACATTCCTGATGGCCTCATAGTTAAGAGTCCAATGTTATCAACAACCATGGAGCTCATTGACCCCCATGGCCACACTCCCACAGATACATTCATCACAGTCTCCGCTGATGGCTATTGCCTGAGCAGGGTTATGAGTAAAAAATAAGGTTGGGGGGAGTCAGGTGTGCTGCAGCCTATTAGAGCAGGTCAGAGGAGGGAGATGAAGATGATCAGAGGGCTGAAGCACCTTTCCTATGAAGAAAGGCTGAGAGAGCTGGGATGTTGAGCCTGGAGAAGAGAAGAGAAGACTCCAGGTGGACCTCATTGCAGCCTTTAAGTAATTAAAGGGGATTTTTAAAAAAAGATGGAGAGCAACTCTTTTCTCAGTTGGATAATGACAGGACACGGGGGATTGGTTTTAAACTAAAAGAGGGGAGATTTAGATTAGATGTTGGGAGAGAATTCTTTACTCAGGGGGTGGTGAGGCACGGGAACAGGTTGACCAGAGAAGTTGTGGATGCCCCGTCTCTGGAGGTATTCAAGGTCAGGTTGGATGGGTTCCCTGCAACCCGATCTAGTGACTGGCATCCCTGCCCTTGGCAGTGGAGTAGGAACTAGATGGTCTTTATGGTCCCTTCCAACCCAAGCCATTCTATTATTCTATGTTTTTATCTCCTTAAAGTCTAACAAAGACAAAATAAATACTTTAGGTTATGTTAGATGGTTGAGTCATAGAGAAAAAAAAAAAAAAAAGTAGTGCAGTTACAAATAAGTCATTCAAAACCAAAAGCTTAATTTACTGGTGTCAAAGTGTGAAATGATCTTTAGAAAATTCAGATTATTATCAACCTTCTCTATCACGAACAGTGCCACATATAGAATGACAGTAGTGTGGGTGGGAGAATGCCTGGAGTGCCTGTAAAATAGCTGGATAAAAGAAGTTAAGTGGATTTCTGCTTCTCATTGATTTAGAAAAAATATATAGTCTGGACAGCTAATAGCATAGATTTTGTTGAGAGAATTTGGTTAATAGCAAGATAAGGGACAGTTTGTTTTCAGATATATCATTGTCTTTTTTATTCACCTAGGGTCTATTCAAGTAAAGCTGAGTTTAGCTTTGAAATAGGCCAAACATTATGGGATCATCTGGTGCAAGCAAATAAGTAGAGATTTGACCAACAGGAAACTGCCAGAATTGAAGGAAGACATCATAAATGTTTTGAGCTTAGAAAGAAAAGCTACTGGTTGCTGGACAATGAGAGGTACGTAGAGTCAATAGTGGGTTTTCTATTAATTATAATTAAAGGTCAGTATATGTCACTGAAGTCAGGGGTTTACACTGGGAATTATCTATAGAACTGTGTCCATGCTAACTGTGCTTGGCATTGGTTGCAGAAATAGTTGAGGAGGGACCTGAAGCCTTGTACTAGGAGGTGCTTCAGGTTAAAATTATGCAAACATGAATGCACGAGATGCTAGCCAAGGAAGTTTTGTTATCTAGCAAGAGTGAAAATAGGTAAGAAACAGTCTCAAATCTTTAGGATTACTGGCTAGAGTTGAAAAAAAGTATTTCAAAACTTCAAATAGCAATATATTTATATATGTAAAGGCCAATGAAAATGTTATTTGTTATATTCAAACGTGTGAATTCAGGATTTAATTAGTGTATGCTGAGCATTCAGAAAAAGTTAGTGTAAGTCATGCTGAACATTCATCCATACTTCAGTTTCAAGAAGTCTTTTTCACTGCTCCAGTAATTTTCTGCCCTCTTCCACAACTACCTAAGTTTCTCTTTCCACAATGTCTCTTGTCATTGCCACTATCTTCCTGTTTCAGTTGTGCTACAACTTCTTCTGTCAGTCAAGTGCCTTTGGCAGAGTACCAGCCAATACCTTTCTCCACTACTCCTCTCTTCCTGTCAGGACACTTCTACTACTCTTCTCTGTCTGTTTATGGTTGAATGGCTGAAAACAGCACAGATACTGTTCTTTCTCTGTTCTGGAATTAGAAACTAGAGGTGACCACAGAACCATAAACATGTCATTTGTCTTTCAGTGTTTCTAGTGACAAAGTTACCATGGAGATTACATCTTCCAAATGTTAATAACTGTAATTAGCATGTATGTACCGTGAGTATAGTACTTGGATAGCTGACAGCTTGAAAATATGAATCATTTCCCATTATTGTTCTCTGTCACTGTATAGATACCAAAACAGAAATCCAAGCTGGATAAAAATGATAGCAGAACAGAGGGAATTATTCTTTTGCTTGACCTTGTCTAAGAAAGTGAACAGCAACAGAGACAAAAGAGGCCCTTGAAATGCAGAGACTATTGAAGGGAGGGCCTCTTTTAGTAGGTATTATTTGCAAGGATGCATTTCCTCTTTCTTTCTTTTCCTTCCTTCCTTCCTTCCTTCCTTCCTTCCTTCCTTCTTTCCTTCCTTCCTTTTTTTTTTTTTTTTTTTTTCCGAGCCTCAAGACACTTTTCCCAACATAATTACAGACTTGAGAAGTTCAGACTCTCTATCCCATTCATTCCATCCATACTCATTTCTCATCTAATCGTCCTGTACTCTTAGGAGGAGATAATATTTTCCTTCTTCCTTATATCTTCCTCATATAACTCTTGCGGAATTGTTTGGTCTGATCTTTTACACATTTCAGGTGTATGAACAATGACACTTACTCATGCACAGCTCATTTGCAGCCTTCATGGGCTCAACAATTTTCTGTTTCGGTATCTTCATGTGACAAGGAGTGTCTGAACAATTTTGGAAATAGTATACAAAATGTCAAATTGAGAAGTTTTAGGTGAGCTGAAAGAACAGTTACAGGAAATGAAATTTTAAAAACAAAAGAAAAGCTGTATGGAGATGACATTTTTTACACAATTCAGTAGTTCTTTTCTCAAAATGCATCCTTCCCTTTGCATTTCAAATTTACATCTGTCACAGTAAGGAGAAAAGAGCAAAAAGTTTAAATGAGTATTTAGGACACAGGAAAAGAAATTAAGATATGGTTAAGCAATATCTCATGGTTATTCACACCCTAAAAAAGACACATGGGCCAAATATAAATAAAGGTTTGAGTGGTGGGGGGACCGTAACATTTAAAATCCATTTGTGTTTTAAAGAATATTCCTAACGTTTTGTTAAGTTCAGGTTAGAAACCATAGTTTCACAGAATCACGCAATCACAGAATCTTCTAGGTTGGAAGAGATCTCCAAGATCACCTAGTCCAACCTCTGACCAAACACTAATAAGTCGTCCCCTAAACCACTAAACCATATCACTAAGTGCTACATCTAAATGTCTTTTACAGACCTCCAGGGATGGTGACTCAACCACTTCCCTGGGCAGCCCATTCCAATGCATAACAACCCTTTCGGTAAAGAAGTTCTTCAAACCAAAATCCAACCTAAACCTCCCCCGGGACAATTTTAGCCCATTCCCCCTTGTCCTGTCACCAGGCATGTGGGAGAATAGACCAACCCCCACCTCGCTACAGCCTCCTTTAAAGTACCCGTGAAGAGCGATAAGGTCCCCCCTGAGCCTCCTCTTCTCCAGGCTAAACAATCCCAGCTCCCTCAGCCGCTCCTCGTAAGACTCGTTCTCCAGACCCCTCACCAGCTTCATTGCCCTTCTCTGGACTCTCTCGAGCACCTCCATGTCCTTCTCGTAGTGAGGGGTCCAAAACTGAACACAGTACTCGAGGTGCGGCCTCACCAGAGCCGAGTACAGGGGGACAATCACTTCGCTAGACCTGCTGGCCACACTGCTTCTTATACAAGCCAGGGTGCCGTTGGCCTTCTTGGCCACCTGAGAACACTGCTGGCTCATATTCAGCCAACTATCAACCAGTACTCCCAGGTGCTTCTCCGCCAGGCAGCTTTCCAGCCACTCATCTCCCAGCAAGTAGCTCTGCTTGGGGTTGTTACACCCCAGGTGCAGGACCCGGCCCTTGCCCTTGTTGAACTTCATACAGTTGGCCTCAGCCCATCGGTCCAGCCTATCCAGATCCTCCTGCAGAGCCTTCCTACCCTCGAGCAGATCGACACATGCACCTAACTTGGTGTCATCTGCAAACTTACTAAGGGTGCACTTGATCCCCTCATCCAGACCATCGATAAAGATATTGAAGAGGACTGGCCCCAGTACTGAGCCCTGGGGGCGCCACTAGTGACTGGCCTCCAACTGGATGTAACTCCATTCAGCACAACTCTTTGGGCCCAGCTATCCAGCCAGTTTCTAACTCAGCGAAGCGTACGCCAGTCCAAGCCATGAGCAGTCTGTTTCTTGAGGAGAATGTTGTGGGAAATGGTGTCAAAAGCCTTACTGAAGTCAAGGTAGATCACATCCACAGCCTTTCCCTCATCCACTAAGCGTGTCACTTTGTCATAGAAGGAGATCAGGTTCGTCAAGCAGGACCTGCCTTTCATAAACCCATGCTGACTGGGCCTGATTGCCTGGTTGCCCTGCCAGTACTGCGTGATGACACTCAAGACAATCTGTTCCATGAGCTTCCCTGGCACTGAGACAAGACTAACAGACCTATAGTTTCTCAGGTCTAACCTCCAGCACTTCTTGTAGATGAGCATATGACATATGATAACATATGATAACATGAGTTAATTTTCCTCCTAGTAGCTGGTAGGGTGCTGTGTCTTGGATTAGGATGAGAAGAGCGCTGATAACATGCTGGTGTTTTAATTGTTGCAGAGCAGTGCCTACACCAAGCCAAGGACTTTTCAGCTTCTCGCTCTGTCCTGCCAGCGAGCAGACTAGGGATGCAGCAGGAGCTGGGAGGGAACAGACCCAGGACAGCTGACCCAAACTGGCCAAAAAGTGTATTCCATACCATCTGACGTCATGCTGAACAATATATAGGGGTGGCTAGCCGGGGTGGGGAGGGGCCGGCTGCTCGGGGATAGGCTGACCATCGGTCAACGGGTGGTGAGCAATTGCATTGTGCATCACTTATTTCGTACACATTATTACTATTAATACTATTATTATTATTATTATTATTACTGTTATTATTATTTTCCTGTCTTAATAAACTGTCTTTATCTCAATTCACAGGCTTCACTTTCCCGTTTCTCTGCCCCATCCCAGAGAGGGAGGGGGGAGGGTGGGCAGACGGCTGTGTGGTGTTTGACTGCCAGCCGGGCTAAACCACAACAGCCCATTTGGCGCCCAACGTGGGGCACGAAGGGTTGAGACGATGACAGATTTGACCAGAGTGTGTTAAACTAAAATTGGTATAAGTATTCGACCTGCTTAATAGTTGCTAGTCACAATGTTGATTGCCTTAATCTCAAGTCTGCTGTGCCTCTTTCCCAAATTGAGTTTTATAGCAAGTTACTTTCTGTACGTGCTCCCTGTCGTGCTGTTTATCCTTTCCGGGCCCTGGTTTAAGATTGTTATGGTGCTGTGTGGTGTGACGGTGGCTTATGAAATGATGAGATTTCTGGTCATGACTCTAACCTGGTATTTGTACTCAGCACTGTCGTCGACTCTATACTTCGGAAACCATATCTCAGAAACTATTAGCAATTACACCTATTGCCTTTTTTCATCAGGGAGTCAGTCTCTGGAGGGGACAGGGGAAGATATTTTTTCCTACCTGTTCACTCTCCCTTCCTCCTTCACCACCCTCTTATCCCCCGAGCTAGTTACGGTAGCTCTCCAAGATGTTGAATATCCTTGGGATACTCAGACCAGCATGTTCTTGTTGTTATGTCTCCTGAATGCGCTTCAGGTTTTGTTTAAGGTTAAACAACTACTTAGGAATCTCATCCGGAGATCTGTCTTGAGGCGGGATATTTGCGAGTGGCAGGGAGTGTGGGAGGATATGGGCAGGTTTCTAGGGCAGTGGGCACCTCCAGTGTTTTGGACATTCACCCCTGAACAACTGCAAAATCCTAAAAAACTGGTAGAATGCTTGAAAAAAAGGTGTCATGACTCTGGCAGTTCCAAAGTGACACAAATCACTGTAGTGTGCTGGGGTCTGGCTTGTGCCTGTCGAGCTGCAGTTGATGCTACTATCAACTTAGTGACAGACCCTGCAGCCACTCCAGCCCCTGCAGCTGCTCCAGCTCCTGCAGCCACTGCCACTCCTGTGGCTGGGTAAGAGAAGCGAGCTGTAGCAGTGCAAGTTGCCCCTGTAGACAAGGTGAAAAAAAGGTATAGAGACTCAGGTCGTTTAGAACGCAGTCAGTCTTCTGCTAGGTCTAGGTATGGAGAAGACGGGGCTGGGCCATCAAAAGTGCAGGAGGAGGTAGTTTGTGCTGAAGAAGCCCCACTGTACAACAAGCTAGCAGAAAATGAGAAGAAATATGCCCTGTTCACTGATGGGTCCTGTCGTATTGTGGGAAAGCATTGGAGATGGAAAGCTGCTGTATGGAGTCCTACACGACGAGTTGCAGAAGCTGCTGAGGGAGAAGGTGAATTGAGTCAGTATGCAGAAGTGAAAGCCATTCAGCTGGCCTTAGATATTGCTGAACGAGAAAAGTGGCCAGTTCTCTATCTCTATACTGATTCATGGATGGTAGCCAATGCCCTGTGGGGGTGGTTACAGCAATGGAAGCAGAACAACTGGGAGCGCAGGGGCAAAGCCATGTGGGCTGCTGCATTGCTGCATTGTGGCAAGATATTGCTGCCCGGGTAGAGAACCTGGTTGTAAAGGAACGCCATGTAGATGCTCATGTGCCCAAGAATCGGGCTACTGAAGAACATCAAAACAACCAGCAGGTGGGTCAGGCTGCTAAGATTGAAGTGGCTCAGGTGGACCTGGACTGGCAACATAAAGGTGAATTATTTATAGCCCGATGGGCCCATGACACCTCAAGCCATCAAGGTAGAGATGCAACATACAGATGGGCTCGTGACCGAGGGGTGGACCTGACCATGGACACTATAGCTCAGGTTTTCCATGATTGTGAAACATGTGCTGCAATTAAACAAGCCAAACGGTCAAAGCCTCTCTGGTATGGAGGACGATGGCTGAAATACAAATATGGAGAGGCCTGGCAGATTGATTACATCACACTCCCCCAAACCCGCAACGGCAAGCGCCACGTACTTACAATGGTGGAAGCAACCACCGGATGGCTGGAAACATATCCTGTGCCCCATGCCACCACCCGGAACACTATCCTGGGCCTTGAAAAGCAAGTCCTATGGCGACATGGCACTCCAGAAAGAATTGAGTCAGACAATGGGACTCATTTCCGAAACAACCTTATAGACACTTGGGCCAAAGAACATGGTATTGAGTGGGTGTATCACATCCTCTATCATGCACCGGCCTCCGGGAAAGTTAAACGATACAATGGACTGTTAAAGACTACACTGAAAGCAATGGGTGCTGGGACATTCAAAAATTGGGATACACATTTGGCAAAGGCCACCTGGTTAGTCAATACTAGGGGATCTGCCAACCGAGCTGGACCTGCCCAATCAAACCTGTTACGCACTGTCGAAGGGGATAAAGTTCCTGTAGTGCACGGAAGAAACATGCTGAGTAAGACAGTCTGGGCTACTCCTGCCTCAGGAAAAGGCAAACCCATTCGTGGGATTGCTTTTGCTCAGGGACCTGGATGCACTTGGTGGGTAATGCAAGAGAATGGGGAGGTCCGGTGTGTACCTCAAGGGGATTTAATACTGGGTGAGGATAGCCCATGAGTTGAATTGTAGTATGTTAATTATCATATAATTATGTATGTCATCACTACCATGATTGCTATATATCATAGATGAAAACGGTGATTAATTAGAAGGTATTGGAAAGAGTGTAACCTGAGCATGACATAAATGGTATGGAATAAGGGGTGGATATCTGTCCTGGTTTCAGTTAGGACAGAGTTAATTTTCCTCCTAGTAGCTGGTAGGGTGCTATGTTTTGGATTAGAATGAGAAGAGCGCTGATAACATGCTGGTGTTTTAATTGTTGCAGAGCAATGTTTACACCAAGCCAAGGACTTTTCAGCTTCTCGCTCTGTCCTGCTAGCGAGCAGACTAGGGATGCAGCAGGAGCTGGGAGGGGACAGACCCAGGACAGCTGGCCCACACTGGCCAAAGGGGTATTCCATACCATCTGACGTCATGCTGAACAATATATAGGGGTGGCTAGCCGGGATGGGGGGTGCCGGCTGCTCGGGGATAGGCTGGGCATCGGTCAACAGGGTGGTGAGCAATTGCATTGTGCATCACTTATTTTGTACACATTATTATTATTAATACTATTATTATTATTATTGTTCTTATTATTTTCCTGTCTTAATAAACTGTCTTTATCTCAGCTCACAGACTTCACTTTCCCGTTTCTCTCCCCCATCCCAGAGAGGGAGGGGGGAGGGTGAGCGAACGGCTGTATAGTGTTTAGCTGCCAGCCAGGTTAAATCACAACAACATCACATTTGCTAGACGCCAGTCTACTGGGTCCTCCCCCGATAGCCAGTACCGCTGTTAAATGATGGAAAATGGCTTGGCCAGCTCTTCAGCCAGTTTTCTCAGCACTCTTGGGTGGATCCCATTGGACCCCATCGACTTGCGTAAATCCAAGTCCTGTAGCAGGTCGCCAACCATTTCCTCGTGGATAGTGAGGGCCACTTTCTGCTCCCCATCCCCTTCCACCAGCTCAGGGTACTGGGTATCCAGAGAACAACTGGTTTTGCCGCTAAAGACTGAGGCAAAGTAGGCATTAAGCACCTCAGACTTTTCCTCATCTCTTGTAACTAAGTTTCCCCCTGCATCCAGTAAGGGATGGAGATTCCCCTTAGTCCTCCTTTTCTTGTTAATGTATTTATAAAAACATTTTCTGTTATCTTTAACAGTAGTAGCCAGACTGATCTCCAGATGAGCTTTGGCCTTTTTAATTTTGTCCCTGCACATCCTTACAACATCCTTGTAATCCTCTTGAGTGGCCCGTCCTCTTTTCCAAATATCATAAACCCTCTTTTTTTTCCTAACTCTAGCCACAACTCTGTTCAGCCAGGCCGGTCTTCTTCCGCGCCGGCTTGTCTTTGGGCACGTGGGGACAGACCGCTCCTGAGCCATTAACACTTCTTTCTTGAAGAGTGCCCAGCCTTCCTGGACTCCTCTGCCCTTCAGGACTGCCTCCCAAGGGACTCTGCCAACCAGTGTCCTGAACAGCTCAAAGTCTGCCCTCCGGAAGTCCAAGACAGAGGTTTTCCTGATCCCCCCCTGACTTAAAGTCAGGGATGACCATGTTGCAAGCATGGTTTGCAGTCAAAACTTCCTGTGGTCTTTTCCAGAGTGAATGGTCTGAGGATTATTCTATGCTACTATGATATACCAGAGCACTGACTTTAGCACTTTCTCAGTTACACTGAGGTCTTAGTAACCATGGGAATTTGGGGACTTGGGTAGAGAAAGGTTTGTGTAGATAAAGTTAAAAAGAAAATATAGGAAAACTCTAAAACATTGACTAAATAAATTTGCTACTCTTTCCATAGCTGTTTAATTACTCCTGTCTCTGTTCTCCTAAAGTAACTTACATCTTTGTTCAGGAGATCACTGTACATTTCCTCAGGCTAAAAAAATCAAACATTCAGGCCAAAGAAATGTTAGCCTGTGTCAGGGAAAAGATCTGGTGGATGGTGTTTGAGTGAGAAGGTATAAGCTTAATTGGTCACAAATTTTTAAGGAGTGTTATATATCAGGAAGTAGAGTTGCTAGACAATTTTTTGTTTGGTTGTTTTTTTTTGTTTGTTTGTTTTTTTTTTTTTTCCCCCTAATTTATTCATTTGCCTTTGATAGAAAAGGCACAGTTGCAACGCATAAATAACACATCTGGGAGAACAGAAAGTAGAAAAGTGCACATTCTATTTGATAAAACATTTGAAGTCTCTAAAGTCTCCAGCACCTTTCAGCCTACCATCACGTTTTCTATCTGATAATAACTTCTTCCAAGTTGAATTACCATGGTTGGCTGCACCCTATCACACCTTTGGATTAGGAAAGTGAAGCTTAGAAGTATTTGTGAAGTATTTCTTGATTATTCACAAGTTAGTTCCTGATTGAAGTAGCTTGCAGCAAAACACCAAGTTCACCCCTGCATGTAACAAAAGCTCTGAACCATGCTTCAGGAAATTGACCTTCAGAGATTATTATGACCTTCAAACTTGCTACATCATTGAAGTGAGTTTTTTTGTGGAATTTGATGATAAGCCTGTGGATTACTGGGTGATACTACGTCAACACATTTGATAAGCACTCATGAAAGAGACATATCTGAAGAAATGATTTCAAACACCAGTACTTTGGTGTATCAACAACAACAAAAAATAGTTCTTCACTATGAGTCAATTTTCAATGTCAACATATGTCCTCTTATTTATTGGAATATTTATAGAATAATAAAAACAGTGATGCTTGATATTTATGAACAATTACTTGCAGAAAAGTTCTTGCAACAATAATTTTTCTGTATTACGATTTGTATATTATTATTGTGATTGTTGTTATTAACAGCAGTATTTATACAGTGGTCCTTAAGGACAATAACTGGAAATAAAGCATTAATTGTACAGTGAATGATGCAAATACAGGACGGGAATAAAAAACAGTGCCTAACTCCTAATAAAGTGCTTATCCATTATGTTTAAGGATATTTCAATGACTTTGGCATGACTTACTAAAGAATTATAATCAGTGATAAAAAATGGGACTTGGGGAGATTTCATAGAAACTATTAGAATCACCACAGTGGAGAGGGAAAAAAAGTCCTCACAGGCAGGGTGGATTTGAGCTTTTTTGATCATTCACTATACTAAAAAAGGTAAACAGGTGCTCTATCTTTAAAATGTCAAGGATTGGTTGAATATGAAAGTAGTAATGAAAGTATGAAGGAAGAGCTTAAAGTTTTAATACTGTGGATTAAGGAAGTTGTCAGCCCACATTCCCCTCCCTGTTGGAGCATTACTGGTTTTTGTTTGTTTGTTTGTTTGTTTTTTTCTGGGTTCTGTAAAGTAAGGATTAATGTGAGGCATGTGGCAATGAGAAAGGTTTAGTATTCGTCCTATTATTATAAATTACTAAATGCATGTGTGCCATAGTGATATACTTACAGGTATACTTCTATCACTTACAGACCCAAGTTGCTGTGAAACTGGTGTGGTGGTTTTACCCTGCTGGACAGCTGAACTCCAAGACAACCGCTCTCTCACTCCCCCTTCCTCAAAGGGAAAGGGGGAGAAAATGCAATGAAAAGGGATAAAGGATTTAACCTGGAGAACTTTTTCCCCCCCTTCTTCATTGACCTTGGTGTCTGCAGGGCTGTTTCTCACTCCTCACTGTCCCAGCTGCTGCTTTGCAACAGTTTTTTTTTTTTTCCCTTCTTAAATATCCTGTCCCAGCAGCCCAACCAGCGTTGATCACTGGCTTGGCTCTTGGCAGCAGCAGGCCCCTTTGGGGATGTTTGAAGCTGAGGTAGCTTCAGGACTCTTCTCACAGAGGCCACCCCTGCAGACCCCAGCTATCAAAACCTTGCCACTTAAACCCAATACTACTGATACAACCGGATGGCAGTAAAAAAGACACAGGTAAAAGTAGAAAAGGAAGAGAAATCTTTCAGATCAAAGTCCATGCTGCCAGAACTCAGGCCATACATTGATCATGTATGGTGATATAGCATCGTAGAATATCCGAGTTGGAAGGGACCCACAAGGATCGATGAGTCCAACTCCTGGGTCCCCAAAGGACCACCCAAAAAAAAAAAAAAAAATTAGACCATTTGTCTGAGAGCATTGTCAAAATGCTTCTTGAACTCCCATAAGCTTGGTGTCATGACTATGTCCTTGGGGAGCCTGTTTCAGTGCCTGACCACCTTCTTGGTGAAGAATCTTTTCCTGATATCCAGCCTCAACTGTCCCTCTTGAAGCTTCAAGCTGTTCCCTTGGGTCGTACCACTGGTAACCAGACAGCAGAGATCACCACCTGCCCCCCTGCTACCCCTCATCAGGAAGCTGTAGACTGCAATCTGGTCTCTTCTCAGTCTCCTCTTCTCCAGGCTGAAAAATCCAAGTGACTTCAGCCACTCCACATATCTCTTCCCCTCTAGACCCTTTACCATCTTTGTTGCCCTCCTTTGCACACTCTCTAACAGTTTTATATCTTATATTGTGGTGCCCAAAACTGTACAAGGTACTTAAGGTGAGGCCTTACCAGCACAGAGTAGAGTGGAACAATCACTTCGCTTGACTGGATAGCAATGCCATGTTTGATGCACCCCAGGATACGGTTGGCCCTCCTGGCTGACAAGGCACGCTTCTGGCTCACATTCAGCTTGTTGTTGATCAAAACCCCCAGATCCTTTTTGGCAGGGCTGCTCTCCAGCATCTCATCTCCCTCCATTTGTACATATAACCAAGGTTACCCCTTCCCAGGTGCAGAATCCGACACCTGCTCTTGTTAAAATTCATATTGTTGGTGATTTCCCAGCTGTCTGATTTGTCCAGATATCTCTGCAAGGCCTCACCACCCTGTATGGAGTCAACAGCTCTACCCAATTTGGGATTACCTGCAAACATGCTGAAAAAACCTTCAAGTCCTTCATCCAAATCATTTATGATAACATTGAGGAGGACTGGTCTTAAAAAGGAGCCCTGAGGAACCCCACTAGTGACAGGTTGCCAACCTGATGTAACCCCATTTACCTGAATCCTCTGAGCCTGAACTATCAGTAAATTGTTCACACACCTTATTATGCTTTTATCTAGTTATATTCTGGTCATTTTGTCCTGAAGGATACTATGAGATACAGTATCCAAAGCTTTACTGAAATCCAGAAAGATTACATCAACTGACTTCCTTTGGTCAACTAGATGAGTGATCTTGTCACAGAAGGAAATTAAGTTTCTTAGACATGACCTTCCCCTAGTGAATCCATGTTGGCTCTGACCAATGTCTGCATTGCCCTTTAGGTGTTTTTTGATAACTCCCAGAATAATTTTTCCATAGTTTTACCAGGCACTGAAGTGAGACTGACAGGCCTGTAGTTGCTAAGATCTTTCTTGCCCATCGTGAAAATTGGGACCACATTTGCCAGCTTCCAGTCGACAAGAACCTCTCCGTATTCCCAAGACCATTGAAAAACAATTACGATAGGTCCCGTGATGACATCAGCCAGCTCTCTGAGTACCTTGAGATGAATGCCATCAGGCCCCATGGACTTGCATGCATCTAGGTATAGCAGCAAATCCCGCACATATATGTTACTGTAGTGAAAAGTTATAGGTTAGATTTTTGCTTTTCTAGTTTCTTACAGTCTGATTATTAAGTTTGGCTGTGTTTTATGGGAATTTGAAAACATTACTATGTGGAACATTTTTATTTTTTTTTACCCTTCCCCCCTCCCCCCCCCTTTTTGTAATTTCCTGTGTTCCTACTGTTATCTTTATAATCCTTATGAAGAGGGAATTCAGATCTCACACCCTTTGCTATGCACATTTCTACAAACATTCACTAAGATCATTTCTTAAGTGTGTTATATGACCTCAAGTTAATGAATGCTCATGTCATGTTTTGTATGGCTTCATTTTCCATTGGAACTCTGGACAGCATGACAACAATGTAATCAGCTGTATAATACAAGCATTATGTATATCAGAGTCAGGGAACTCTTTACTTAAGAGCATGACCTGCCTGTACCCAGGTGCTGGTATTTACTTCTGTAAGATTTTGTTAATTTTGCCAAAAAATCAGAATGGCTTTTCCTGCAATTAAAGTGCAAGTCAAACTGTTCATGCTTTTCAAGGGTCATGACCTGCAGTTAACTTTGAGACATTCTCTCTGAGCTACTGTGGTAATGGCAGACTCTCCAGCTGGCTAACCAGATTGCCTTTGGAATTGGGATCATGCTCTACTCTGAGGCTCAAATAAATTTAGTACCATGGCATAACCAATGCCATATTCACAAAATTTTGATTAAAAGAGAAATTTAGAGGTAAGGCTAACAACTTTACTTTAAAATATTTAGTTATTCTCATCCCCATTTGAGACCCTAACTAAGCCATACCTTCAAAACTGTGCCATATTATCAATTTGATAAATCATATTTTTATGACTGTCAAGAACACTTATCCCCTGAGCTGACACCTATGGGTTTTATTTTTGTGGTAAGGGGGAGGTTGCTTCCCTCTCTGGCTAGAGGAGTCAGCCACAGTGGACAAAGGAAGGGCAATGAATATCATCTACCTGGACTTGAGCAAAGACTTTGATATGGTCCCTCATCACATTCTTCTCTCTAAATTGAAGAGGTATTGATTTGAACGAAGGACTGTTAGGTGGATAAAGAATTGTTTGACTGGTCACAGCCAAAGGGTTGTGGTCAATGGTTCTATGTTTGGATGGAGGCTGATCACAAGTGGTGTCCCTCAGGGGTCGGTCTTGGGACAGGTGCTTTTCAACATCTTTATCAATGATATAGATGACAGGATTGAGTGCACCCTCAGCAAGCTTGCAGATGACACCAAGCTGAGCGGTGTAGTTGATACAATAGAGGGAAGGGATGCCATCCAGAGGGACCTGGACAGGCTGGAGAAGTGGGCCCATGAGAACCTAATGAGATTTAACAAGGCCAAGAGCAAGGTGTTGCACTTGGATTGGGGCAATCCCAGGTATTTATCTAGACTGGGAGAAGAATAACTTGAGAGCAGCCTTGTGGAGCCTGCTCTAGTGGTTGGCAATCCTGCTCAGAGCAGGGGGGTTGAAACTAGATGACCTTTAAGGTCCTTCTCAACCTAGGCTATTCTATGATTCTATGATTTTAATTTCACACTCCATTAGAAATACAGGTGTAAAAAAAAAAAATCTAGAAAGTGAAAAATGACATTTCCTAATGGGAAAATACATAATTTTCATGTCCATAACAATAATAAAATAATTGAGATCTATGAAAGGATGTACAGCAAAACACATTCTTATGAGCTCTATCACAGTCATAAAAGCAAACAAAGAAAGCAGCATTTAAATAAAATCTTTGAATTGCTCTATTTTAAAGTAACTACAGAAGTGGTCTTTTAAAATTAATAAAGCTTGTTTATTAAATGCAAAAGTGATCTGAGTGGCTTTACCATGCATATCAGTTCTTCCTCACTTGAAATAAAAAATACTGTTCATAAAAAAAGCATTCCCAGTTGACTACAGTTAAGCATTTCTACAGCCCATTGTGAACTTTAAGGATCCCATAAGTTTAATTGAGGCTGTTGAGATATAATAGTTGTAGAAAACTGCTTGGAAGAATGAATGTACTCAAAAGAGTCATTATTGTAATACCACCAATGAATTCTGCTCTGTAGTGAGCAGATGATTTTGGTAAAATCATTAGTCTGTAAAAGGGATGTATAAAATAGATTAGCAAGTTTGATCATCTATAGTAGACAAAACTTAAAAACTTAAATTCATAGATTTAATTTAATTACTGTCTGCCAACCCTCCTTCTTTGTTTTAACTGCTTAGACCTAAGTAAAACTTACCTAATAAAACATTTAGATTTAGATATAAATTCAATTCTTTATTGTCTAAATAAGCATAAAAAGTGTTAATTCTCTGAAAAAATCTTATAATTTTAATGTTAAAAACTATTTCATTTTTTATTTTTAGAAATAGTTGTTCTATAATAGTGAAAATATCATTTTTCTTTCCTCCTTTGAAACTAGACTTTTTGTTTTGTTTTGTTTTTTGTTTTGTTTTGTTTTGTTTTGGGTCATTTGCCTTGAGATCTGGACTTTCCTTGGTTCAGTTTCCTTTCCTGAGCTTCAAAAAGGTGCAGCAGTGAGATCAATTCATTTGTTCATTCCATGCCACTATAGTTTAATGCTGGAGTGCTTCCAGACAGATTTTTTCTGTAGATACAAAGTTCTTAGGACCTTGTTGGCTAGATGCAGTGACTGAAACTTTCAGGATTGTCTGTTATCAGAGATGACCTTAAAATGGGAAGTCTTCTGATTCATGCAGTGTCACTGCACAGGAAAAAAAAAAAAAAAAAAAAAAAAAAAGAACAAAGCCATTGTAGTTATGAATGTAAGCAATGTCAGCTATTTTAAAATATTGTTTTTGTGGTGTTAAATTTTTAATTTGCTTCATTTTTTTTTTTTTTTTTTTTTATTGAATATAAAATTAAACTGTATTTGGGTAAGAGAGTGATTGAGAATTCATTTGCCAGGTAAGGGAGCATGAAGAAATATATCCACGTGAAGATCAAGTATTGTAAATTGCTGCAATACTTGGGACAAAATGTGAATAATGAATTGAACTGGAGGTTTTTCTCTTGGTTTTTAATAATTCATTCTGAATTGTTAAGAGAGTTATTTCTTCTGTTGAAATATATGTGTACATGATATGACAGTGCTCTTGATTTATTTTCCTTGCCTCAGAGATTTAACAGAAAAATCTTTTACCTTGGTACAGGTATAAATTGTATTGAACACTGGGAAGGTTCAGGTCAGAAAAGGAAATGGAACAGCACTTCCTTTCAAAGAAATTTTACAGTGACAGTCCCAACACTCCTATCAAACTGATACCCAGATTCTTGCACGTTGATATGGAGAAAACTCCTGCAGAGTTCACATCAGTCAGAAATTATGCATTATTTATACAAGTGCTCATACTTTATTACCTTTGATTCTACTGTGAAAGACATTTCTGAAGCTAAGTATGGATAGGAAGGAAGTTTAGCTACATAAGAATAAAAATACTGTTATTACAGCAATCATACAAATATTTTAGGGATCTGTGGAATGTGCATTCAATGAACAACAAAAAAAGTGGTATTCGCAAGAAAGTGCACTTTAGTAATGTCAAGCACAGTGTAGGCAAATTTGTGACATCAGGACCACATATAAATATAATCCTAAACTCATCTTTTTAGGTAAATGCTCAAGACAGTGAGAGCTGCCTTACCTTCATATCAATATCAATGCAATTACTAGAATTAGCAGATGAACTTCAGTGCTACTAAATGTAACATATCAGATAATTTGAAGCACTCAAACACATTTTTATTTATTTATTTTTATTTTTGTCTTTTACTGGGAGTAATTTAATGGAAATGCTCAAAGAAGTGTCTTGATGGACACTGCAAGAAACATACTTTTCAATACAGCCAAAGCCATATTTAAAGCAACAAAACAAATAAACAAACAAACAAAAGAAGTGGAGTATTTGTAGGGCAAAAAAGAGTCAGCCAAATATTATAATTTTGTTACTCTTCCCTATAACATAGCCCTATCTGCAATGTTTGTTTGCCCACATCACCCTTAGAGACATTCAGCAGCTGTACAGTAGATACATATAAGCATTACACCAAATTATGTTTGCTGTACAGTAGAGTTCTGTTCATGCCTCCATTAGTACATATATACCATTAATACATGCATACACACACACATTCTGTTTTATAAAGAGCGACTGAGATTGGGTTATTTGGTCCTGCTTGTAATGACAATATAAAGGTTTCCTCACACTGTCCTGGTTTCAGTTAAGATAGAGTTAATTTTCCCCCTAGTAGCTGGTAGGGTGCTATGCTTTGGATTAGGATGAGAAGAGTGTTGACAGCACACTGATGTTTTAATTGTTGCAATTCTTACACTAAGCCAAGGACTTTTCAGCTTCTCACTTTGTCCTGCCAGCAGGCAGGCTAGGGATGCAGCAGGAGCTGGGAGGGGACAGACCCAGGACAGCTGACCCACACTGGCCAAAGGGGTATTCCATACCATCTGACGTCATGCTGAACAATATATAGGGGTGGCTAGCCTGGGGGGGGGGGCCGGCTGCTCGGGGATAGGCTAGGCATCGGTCAGCGGGTGGTGAGCAATTGCATTGTGCATCACTTGTTTCATACACATTATTAGTAGTAGTACTATTATCATTATCATTATTATTATTTCTCTCTTAATAAACTGTCTTTATCTCAACTCACAGGCTTCACTTTCCCATTTCTCTCCCCCATCCCAGAGAGGGAGGGGGGAGGGTGAGAGAATGGCTGTGTGGTGTTTAGCTGCCGACCGGGTTAAACCACAACACAGACTTAGTTATTTTTAAATGAGATCAGTTTCCTGATCATGTTTTATGGCCACAAAACAAACAAACAAACAAAAAACAAACAAAACAACAACAAAAAAACTACAACAAACCAACCAAACAGAAAGGTATATCAGAACAGTCAGACCTTATGGAAAATTGCTTTAGCTTGCTAAAGTAGTAAATTTCACACGATATATTCAGTCTGGTATATCAGGTTTTAAATGATGTTCACTGTCCCTCAGTATGGTATGAAAAAATTACTTTTACTTCATGGAGACTAGTTTGTGAACTTTCAAAATCACAGTTTTAAGCTAACTGTCCTTTTAAACGTAGAAATGCACAAACAGAACCACAGATTTTTTAATTGGAGAATTATCTTAAAATAAATTGAGAAGGGAATCTCAACATCTGTTTGATTTGTTTAATAATTTATATAAAAATGCTAATTTACATTTAGTGCCTACTGACCAGAATTTAACATTAAAATGTTATATGTACTTCACACAGAAAGCTGTCCTCAGAGGGACTTAAATTCTTTTACATAAAATATTCCTCAGAAAGAAACTCTTTCAATTTAATTAGTAGTTGCTAAGAACTTATATGGTGCTAAATTTAAGGGGAACAATACTTCATATATTTTTAGTGTCTTCATTTGGCTTGTAAGTTTAATAAAGACATTGGGAGTAATTTTTGATTGTTCTTTTTCTGATTTATTTCAGATTGCAGGAAAATGTATACAGTAGTTTTTTTCGTAGACTCGTATAAAAAATAGAATACTTTTTTTTTTTTTTTTTTCCTTGGCATTTGATCAAGAAGCATAAACACACACAAAGTTTTGAAGTGCCATTCAGCACAAGTATGTTGAATTCAAAATGTGATATGTGATGGGTTTTCCTTTATTACCACTACAAAATCTCAATGTTGCCATGAAAATCATTAGGATGCATGTCATACTTTATTATTTTTATTATTTTTAAGTGTGCAGCTAGTTTCTAGAGTACAAAGCAAGTAACCTATAATAGTGGCTGGTAAGAAACAAGATTGTCCTCTGAGTTTTCTTGGGCATAGAAAATTGAGTTCAATGTTTTGTTCCTTGAAGTGCAAGTCAGGCCTTGAGCAGTTCATTTACCCTCTTGCTGATGTAACAACAGTAGTGGAATCATACATTTTGATGCTCCTAAAAAATACAAAATTATGAAATGTGTTCCTTTAAAGCCTGCCATTGTTTATGCTCCTGGATAAGCTATATATATTTCCTTTTCCTTTATTTCCCTTTATTCATCTTTAGCAGGACTCTCATTCCATGCTTATGCATACTTATATGCTAAATTCCTATGATAATGCTATAGTGATTAAAGAATTGATATATATAACCAAAGACAGAGAGATTAATTTCTGTACCTCAAATTAATTAAATATATAGCTTGACATGACAAAAAACTGTGTAATACTCTCATCTTTTATTTTTTGTTTAGTAGCCATTTGCTGACTTAGCTGTGTGCCACTCATAGTGCCCATTTCTTCCCTGACTTGTTTGTTGATTTCTTTACTTTCTTAAACGCTTGATCACTTTGTAACCAGTACCACATACACATTCAATTAGAAGTATTTTTTTTTGAAGTAATAGGTTTTGAGGCACACCAGAATGATTGTACTGAATGTAAATTCTGTAGCCCTGTATGGCTAGATGAGTCAAACGGAATGCAAAAAGTAAAGCAACAAGAAACTGATCAGAGTTGGAGGTGAAAGACACAAGATAAGAATCAAGAGTGAAATTATAAAATAATATGGAAGTAAATTGATAATAAATAATAGAACAATACAGAAAAAGGTTTCCACGAAATAAAGGTAAGAAAAAGAAAAGAGAATAGGATATCTAAATATATATATATATATGTATTATATATATAAAATGTCCACCTAGGGAAAGGAGGACTTGGTTTTGAAGACACAATGAAGCCTTTAATTGTTCTTTCTGCAGTATTATCAAGAGGCTGTATGAATTACTCGAGTGTAAGATTTTGCAGTTGGGTGGAGTAAGATGGGTAGCTTAATACCTGGGGAATGCAGCACTGAAGCTGTGTGCACTATCTAAATCACAGCTTGTTGCTCAGAAATGCACTGACTTTTACTTGCTTTTAAAAAGCAAAATGTTCAGGTTTTCATTAAACATGAAAATGTGTTTACATCCTTCATACGCATATGCATGGATGGTTAATATGAACACCTATGCACAATGTGCAGAGAAAGGTAATAACAAAAATGTCAGTATCTGTTTTTCCTATACGTATAGTTTACGAAAAACTTTGAGGGAAACATACAGCCTTTGACATAACTAAGTTTCATTTTGATTCTTTTTCTCTGCCAGCTCCTAATTTATTCCTTTTGAAAATTGCTTTCATTGTTCACTATTGATATTGCTGTAGATGTAAGCTTTAAGTGTCATCTAAGATTTCTTATTCAATCAGAAATCATACTTTGTATGTTAATTTTACCCTTCACTGTTTTCTCTGTTTTTTTTTTTTTTTTTTTTTAATCATCGTCTTTTACAGAATCTCATGGAGGATTCTAGAAACCACTATGCCTCTGTGATTCTATGATATAATGAAAAATATTTGTAACACAATATTTTCCTTAAATCCATGGATATTACTATCATATGTATTTTCAAAGACTACTAGAGTGCCTTCATGTACCTGAATTAAATATAGTTTAATTAACTTAAAGTAAATTAAATTACTCATTAGCAGTAATAACTTTAAGCTTTAGAATGCATTTGAATTGGGAAAAGGATTTGAATACCTGGCTTAACAGCTCTAGCGTGGTACAAAATTAATTAGCATTATACGTATCTTAGCTCCTTTCAAGACATGGGATAACAAAACTAGAAACATAAGGGGTTCTGAAAACCTCTTTTTAATTTACTAATTAAGGAAGTTATTTGCTGTTGTGAGCAACTGAACTAAAACAAGATTAGGTAGTGAAGAAAAAAAAATGCATCAAACCTGCAGAAGTATTAAGGACTGAATCATAAGTTATCTGACAATGTTTTTTTACTTGAGGTCAAATTATTTTCATTGTAATCAAAGTAGAATAGAGAAGGGAACTGTTCCTAATCTCAGTGAAATTTTTTGTTTATTTGATTGTTTGATTAAGAAAGATTAATTTATGCAATCAAAATGGAAAAGAAGGAAACGCAGAAAATCTTTCTAATGACCTGTAGACATATATGACTCATGACTTTCTAATGACTCATCTTTCTAATGACCTACAGACCTATACGACCTTAAGATACATTTGAAACTTTCACTTTTTTAGTCATTATGAGTGTTATCTTTATGTTCTCTTCTGAAAATAATGGTTTTATAATTCGTAGACTCAACAACTGTGTTAGTTTGTTTGCTATTTAACTTATTTTTAATGTCCTGATGAAGAAATTGCTGACCACTCTAAAATGCAGTTATATCAGATGAGGCAGATCAGTAGAAGGAACTTAACTACTCTATAATATTATCTAGCGAGGTATGAAAATATATAATACAGAAGTTATAGCAACTTGATATATATATATATATTTCTGTTTATTTTTAATAATGAGGCAGGTCACTAAAATGGGCAAAGATTGTTCAGATTTCTTACATGAGAGACTGAAACAAAACCTGCTGGTATTGCTGGAAGAATAAAAGTTTAATGCTAGCCAAAAAAAATTAAAAAAATTAAAAAAATCAACATGTCATGTTGGGACAGAGATGAATGCAGTACTCCAGGTGGGGTCTCACAAGAGCAGAGTAGAGGGGGAGAATCACCTCCCTTGACCCTGCTGGCCACTTTTCTTTTGATGCAGCCCAGGATATGGTTGGCTTTCTGGGCTGCAAAGCGCACATTACTGTCTTATCAACCAACACCCCAAGGTCCTTCTCCTAAGGGCTGCTCTCAATCTGTTCTCTGCCCAGACTGTATATTTGCTTGGGATTGCCACAGCCTAGGTGCAGGACCTGGCAGTTGGCCTTGTTGAATCTCATGAGTTTTGCAAAGGCCCACCTCTCAAGCCTGTCCAGGTCACTCTGGACAGAATCCCTTCCCTCGAGCTTGTCAGCTGCACCACACAGCTTGGTGTCATTGGCAAACTTGCTGAAGGTGTACCTCTCTTGCTGAAGGTGGAAAGTTATGAAGTTTTAGAGCTTATTTATTACAAGAAGATATTTGCAAATTTTGAACAATTACAGAAATTTCCTAGTTTGCAATTTAATATTCCACCTCTGCTTTTTTTTTTTTTTTTTTTTTAATTAAGAAATCAGAGATAGGTAGACCGTGGGGTGTTACTTCAGATTCAACAACTTTAATTGTATCAGAAGTATATATTCATTGTTTATTTTTATTTACAAGGATAAAACTCAAGAAAAATAAAATTTACTCAGGGTTAAACCTTATCAAAATGTTGTTCATATGGGAGACTTTAACATAAGTAAAAGCAGTAATATCAAGGTCTAAAATTCAACTTCATACTTAGGCACTTTACTAATAGAAAATGGCTAGTAAGAGAAGCCAAAGTCTTCTAGACTTATATTACACAGGGCACCACACTCAGATAAAAAAGTGTATCAATTACTCTTTGCCTCTGAGAGGAAAATAGGGATTAGACTTCCTCAGTCCAGCCTTCTGTCAGTGTTGCTTTTGCTACTTAGAATGATGCTATTATCTCTGCTCAGTAGAAAATATCAGGTTTGAATTTGCAGGATTAGATGTGAGAGTTTTCTTTCTTTCTTCCAGCACATTATGTCTAAGTCAGTAAAGCAACGAAACAGTACTAAAGAACAGAGATTCTTGGTTATGTGCACAGCATCCCATATCTAAGAACTGAAGTATTCACTCTATATTACTCTAACAAAGTAGTACATTGAACTATATTAGTAAGCATTTTATTTATTTCTACTGTAACAACTAAGCCACAATCTCAAAGCTAAATTATGTCAACATTGTCAACATTGTGTCAGTTTGAAAAATATTTTTTTTAAACAGGCTTTGACATGTAAGGTAAGTAAAAAAAAAAAAAAAAAAAAAAAAAAAAAGGCCTAAATTGATACTTATGGAGAGTCTGAAGGAAATGTAGTGAAATAATGAGATTAATTAGTTGCAAATTAAGTTGGGTTACATCCATACTCATTTTTACGATATACGATAATGAGCAGTAGATTCCACGACCATTATAGAATCAAAACTGTGTTTTACATATTTCCCAGAAATCCTTTTAGTAACTAGTTTAAGAAATAAAAACACTGAAAATTACATTGATTACATACACACAGCACAAAAAGACAAGTCAGCAATAAAAAAATCTTCAGCTTCCTATGGACCAAATGACTGACTGAAAAATAGAGAGAGCTAAATAAATTCTCCTTAAATAGAGTTAAAGTCAGCATCCTATCTATAGCCTGAACATATGTACATTTGTACAGTTCATGAATGGGGCAAATATATCCTTTTACTTTTTCTTCTTCCTGAATTTTATTCTGTTATTGTATGATATGTGGACAGCATATCAAAATGGAATTTTGGAGCAAAGAAGAATATATTTGAGAAACTCCAATACTGAGAGCAGCCCTGATGGTAAGGACCTGAGGGTGTTTGTTGATGAGAAGTTCAACATAAGCTGGCAATTTATGCTTGCAGCGCAGAAAGCCAACCATGGGTGCATCAAAAGAAATGTGGCCAGCAGGATCAAGGGAGGTGATTCTCCCCATCTACTCAGCTCTTCTGAGATCTTACGTGGAGTACTGTGTTCAGCACTGAGGCCCCCAGCACAGGAAGGACATGGATGTATCAGAACGAGTCCAGTGGAAGGACACAAAGATGATCAAGGGGCTTTTTCTAGTTAGATTCTGGGGGCAGAAGCTGATTGGTTCAGCCCAGCTAGGATCAGACAACAGCAATATATATACACCAAGCGAAGTATTCGGGGATGTAAAATGCACTCACACACACACACAAACTTGAGCAGCGATAGAAAGACAAAGAATTTATTAATAAGTTAGCTTGTTGATATACCAACCCTAGGGTGATGACAAGGGTACTGATGAATGCGATGCTTTTCCCTGTCATTGGTGTTGTAGATACTTAGCCAGGTCATGGTTGGCATCCTGTCAGTGCAGTAGGTATCAACGTCTTGCAGGTGTCCCCATGGAGGTAACGTTGACCTTGGCTGATCCTCCTGCCTCTCTGATGCAGAGCAACTTGCTCTGTTTATAGGTTTTGTCTCTGCATGCTCCTGAACCCAGGGCAGCACAAGATTCGTGGCCATGGCCTCAGGGGAGCACTCAACAGTCCTTGATAGGCTACTGTGATCATGCACAGCCACGTGGCCAGCATGTCCTGTGAGGATGGCAGTATTCTCTCATGCTGGATGACTTGCGGCCTGCTGCCACATTGCTGAACAATCCGTATGTGCTATCAAAAGGTCAGAATTCCACCTTGCTAGTTTCACAATAATGCCTGTTTCACATCAGACCAACCTAACGGTTTTAGTCCTAAAACAGGGCTGGAGCACCTATCCTACAAAGACAGGCTGAGGGAGTTAGGGATGAGCCTGGAGAAGAGAAGCCTCCTTATAACAGCCTTCCAGTACTTAAAGGGAAAAGAAAAACTGGGGAGGACTCTTATGAGTCTTATGAAACCTCCCCTGGAATGCTGCATTCAGCTCTGGGGACCCCAGCACAGGCAGGATACTGACCTGTATCAGAATAAGTCCAGAGGAGGGCCACAAAGATGATCAAGGGGCTGAAGCATGTCTCTGTGAAGACAGGCTGAGAGGGTTGGGGTTGTTCAGCCTGGAGAAGAGAAGTCTACAGGGAGACCTCATTGCGGCCATCCCAGTACCCAAAGGGGGCCTACAGGAAAGCTGGGGAGGGATTCTTTATCAGGGAGTGTAGTGATAGAACAAGAAGTAGTGTCTTTAAACTAAAAAAGGATTTAGATTAGATATAAGGAAGAAATTCTTTACTATGAGGGTGGTGAGTCACTGGAACAGGTTACCAAGAGAAGTTGTGGATGCCCCATCCCTGGAACTGTTCAAGGCCAGGTTGGATGGGGCTTTGGGCATCCTGGTCTAGTGGGAGATGTCCCTGCCCATGGCAGAGTGTTTGGAATGAGATGATCTTTAAGGTCCCTTCCAACCCAACCCATTCTATGATTCTGTGAACTCAGTATATAAAAATTTAGAGATCTTTTTGTGATGGTTGTAGAGTATGATTACCAACTGTGCAATAGTACTGGAATGATTATGTTGTATCCTGATAAAAAAGAGATAACATGAGACAGGACACTTCATAAAGCTAAGTCTCAATGACACTACAGAAATATAATAAATATCACATGTAGCAAAGCTAATTTAAAAGAGAAAACTTGTGAAAAAATAATTAAAAAAAAAGTGAGTTAAAAGGCTATAGAATACAAAGCTGGATAAAAAGACACATCTCACTAAAAGATGAAGAGGTGTGGATAACTTTCTGGGTACCAGAGCTCTATGTATTGTCTCATAAGAAATTTGTCCCTATAAGGCAATAGAAAGATGGCGAAGGAAAGGAAATCTCAAAATTATTTTTAATACAAACTTAAGAGAATGAATGCTAGCAAATACAGGAGGAAAAAAAAATCCACGAATGCTAGAATATCCAAGTCTTGTTCTAAACCACAGTATAAAAAATAATAATAATAATAAAAAATAATAAAAAAGAGCTTTTCTGCCAGTTTGGTTTATGTCATCAGATGGGGAAACCAAGGGCAAAAAGAATTGTTCTGTGGATGTGCTGTTAGAGTCACTCTATTAGCATAGTTACACCATCAGAACTAACCCTGTAAAGGATTCATACTGCACTCTCTATTTAGGGCATGGAAGAATAAGAGGTGATCTAAACCTAAACACTTTATAATGGAGGAGAAGAGGGAAAAAAAAATGTTGACTGGGAAAAGAAGGAAAAGATAACTACACATTCATACTATCTAGGAAATACATCTACAAATGAGCATATTCTGTGATCATTGTCATATTATATCCGAATAACCCCTCTGCCAGTCCTGCCAAACTGTGAGTCAAGGTGAACTACTAAAGCTGTGCATTTCAGCATGGGACAACCTTGACTACTGTGTCAAAAAGAAAAACTAAACAAAAAGACGTCCTGACTTAAGACAAATGAAAAATAAAAACTGAGGTGTTGGGAAACAAAGGCAGACAGTACTACATTAAACAGGTGCCCATCTTTATTACAGACAGCACTAGGAAGAAAGAGCATTAAGGCTGCTCAGTGTACATGGCAAAATCATGCAGTCCAAGCACGACGATGGTGACAAATGGGTCAAATTTGAGAGCTGAGATAAAAAATGTGTTGCAAATAGTCAACAGAAAATCTGTAATTTGCCTGTGATCCTGCACAGTTCTCAGGGCATGACAAAGGGCATGACAAGAAAGATATTTCTTGTGAGAGGGTAAAGGAACTTGGCTTGAGGCTTTCCTGGAAAGACCATGGTCCACAGATGGCTTAGTTTCTACTGCCACTCAGGAAAACTGGCACATGCATATTTTATAAATAAATGAATAATGCTATGAAAATATCCTTATTCTGCATAACTTTCTTACTAAATGGAAATAATTTTGAAGGTTTCAAATCTAAGGTTTTGCTGGTCTAAAAAATATCAATAAATTATGCATGCTAACTATTTTTATGTCATTTTCTTCTTCAGGAAGTAAATATCATTAACTCTGAATTCCAATCAAAACATCCTTCACAGTTTTTCACAAGATCTCCTTTTTTATTCAGAAACCTTTAACTAATTCAGATGAAATGGAACCTCCAAATTATTTCATTTTTCTTCAATTTTATCTTTAGCTGTTACTCATGATGCCATGAGCACAGGCAGCTCCACAAGCTGCAGCCACTGCCCAGAACTAAGTGAGCTCCTTCAGCTCCACAAACACACCTAGTAGTATTTTACTCCAAACAATGTGGTTTAGTAGTAGTCTAAGCAGTAATAGGTTAACGGTTGGACTTGATGATGTCAGAGGTCTTTTCGAACTTAAAAGGACTTTTCTGCCATTCTGGTCACTAGACTGAAACACATCTGCTGCTTGTTTACATGTTGAAATGGACATTGTTCTTATCCTCTTGGCTCACCTTTCTCTCTCCACGTTCCATGACTGTGTGCCCCTGTGGGCAGTGTAAAACACAGCCAAAGTCCTTAATACTGTTGTGCTTGTGTCTGAAGCAAAAGGGAGCTTGTTTTGCCACTGTTCTACAAAATTCACGTTCTCTCCATGTGCTGGAAACATATCCTAATAAACTCTCCTGTTTAAAGTGTTATTTCACATAAAAGCTCACAGAATCGCAGAATTGAAGGTGTTGGAGAGGACCTCGAAAGATCACTGGGTCCAACCCCCCTGCCAAAGCAGGTTCCTTACAGCAGACTGCCAAGGTAGGTGTCCAGACCAGCCTTGAATATCTTTAGAGGAGACTCCACAACCTCCCTGGGCAGCCTGTTCCAGTGCTCCGTCACCCACACCGTGAAGTTCTTTCTCATGTTGGTGTGGAACTTCCTGTGCTCTGTCTTGTGGCCACTACCCCTTGTCCTGTCCCCACAAACCACTGAAAAGAGGTTGGCCAAATCCCTCTGTCTCCCACACCTCAGGTATTTATACACATTGATGAGATCCTCTCTCAGTCTTCTTTTCTCAAGGCTGAACAGACCCAGGTCTCTCAGCCTTTCTTCAGAGGAAAGATGCTCGAGGCCCCATATCATCTTTGTTGCCCTCAGCTGGACTCTTTCCAGGAGATCCCTGCCTTTTTTGTACCGGGGAGCCCAGAACTGGACACAGTACTCCAGGTGAGGCCTGACCAGGGCAGAGTAGAGGGGGAGGATCACCTCCCTTGATCTGCTGGCCACGCTCCTTTTAATGCACGCCAGGATCCCATTGGCCCTCTTGGCCACCAGGGCACACTGCTGGCTCATGGTCAACCTGTTGTCCACCAGGACTCCCAGGTCCTTCTCCGCAGAGCTCTTCTCGAGCAGGTCGTCCCCCAGCCTGTACTGATACATGTGGTTGTTCCTTCCCAGGTGCAGGACTCTACACTTGCTCTTATTAAACCTCATTTGGTTTCTTCCTGCCCGTCTTTCCAGCCTGTCCAGGTCTCGCTGAATGGCAGCACAGCCTTCTGGCATGTCAGCCTCTCCTCCCAGCTTTGTGTCATCAGCTAACTTGCTAAGGGCAGACACTATTCCCTCATCGAGGTCGTCGATGAAGATGTTGAACAAGACTGGACCCAGCACTGACCCCTGGGGAACACCGCTAGTCACAGGTCTCCAGCCAGACTTTGCGCCACTGATCACCACCCTCTGAGCTCAGCCAGTCAGCCAGTTCTCAACCCACCTTACCGTCCACTCCTCTATCCCACACTTTCTCAGCTTTGCTATCAGGATGTCATGGGAGACAGTAACGAAAGCCTTGCCAAAGTCAAGGCAGATGACATCCACTGCTCTCCCCCCACCTACCCAGCTGGTGATGCCATCATAGAAGGCAACGAGGTTGGTCGAGCACAACTTCCCCTTGGTGAATCCGTGCTGACTACTCCTCATAATCTTCTTCTCTTCCAGTTGCTTGGAGGTGACCTCCAGAACAAGCTGTTCCAACACCTTTCCAAGGACAGAGGTGAGACTGACTGGCCTGTAGTTTCCCGGATCCTCCTTCTTGCCCTTCTTGAAGACCGGAGTGACATTGGCTATCCTCCAGTCTTCAGGAACCTCTCCTGTTCTCCAGGACCTTTCAAAGATGATAGAGGGCAGTTTGGCGATCACCTCTGCCAACTCCCTTAGCACACATGAATGCATCCCATCAGGACCCATGGATTTGTGTGCATTGAGCCCACTCAGTCGCTCCCGAACCACTCTCTTGTCAAACATGGGGGAGCCCTCCATTTCCCAGACCCTTTGTCCTCCCGCCAGGGTCGAGGAGTCTCGGGGGGGGGGTGGTCCTTGAAGCAAAGACTGAAGCAAAGAAAGCGTTCAGTATCTCCGCCTTATTGGCGTCTCCCGTTACCAGGATAACACCCCCTCATTCAGCAAGGGACCCACATTATCCCTAGTCTTCCTTTAATTGTTTACATAATTAAAAAAACCCTTCTTATTATCTTTTATCTCTTTTGCAAGCCTCATCTCTAGGTGGGCTTTAGCCTTCCTCGTTGCATCCCTGCAGGCCCTGAAAACACTCCTATACTCCTCCCAAGAGGACAGGCCCTTTTTCCACATTTCATAGACCTTCCTCTTCCTTTTGACCTTATCAATGAGCTCCTTGCTCATCCACCCAGGTTTCCTGCCCCCCTTCCCCGATTTCCTACTCTTAGGGTTGCACCAATCCTTAGCTTGGAAGAAGTGCTGTTTAAGTGTTGCCCAGCTCTCACAAACACCCTTGCCTTCTAGCAACCTAGTTCATGAGTTACTCCCAAGCAGGTCCCGGAAGAGGTCGAAGTTCGCTCTCTGAAAGTCCAGGGTAGCAATCCTGCTTTTAGCCTTACTTCTTCCACCAAGTTCCATCTTGAACTCCACCATCTCATGGACGCTGCATCCCAAGCTGCCCCCAACTTTCACATCCCTAACAAGCCTATCCGTGTTGGTAAGGACAAGGTCCAGAAGCATGCCCCGCCTCGTCGGCACCTCCACCACCTGTGTCAGAAAATTGTCTTCAATGCATTGTAGGAACTGTCTGAACTACGTGTGCCTGGCCAAGTTGCTTACCCAACAGATGTCTGGATAATTGAAGTCCCCCATGAGAACCAGCACCCGTGATCATGAGGCTACTACCAGCTGCTTGTAGAAGGCCTCATCAACCTCCTCCTCCTGATCTGGTGACCTGTAGTACACCCCCACAACAGTGTCACCCATACCAGCCCACCCTTTAATTCTCACCCACAAGCTCTCCACTTGTCCTTCACCCTCCCCCAGGTGGAGCTGGGTACACTCTAATTGCTCCCTCACATAAAGGGCAACCCCACCCCCTCACTTCCCCAGCCTGTCTTTCCTAAAAAGGACATCACCCTCCAAGACAGCGTTCCAGTCATGCTGTCCCACCACGTCTCTGTGATCGCAACGAGATCATGGCCCTGCAACTGAACACAGATCTCGGCCTCATCCTGTTTATTTCCCATGCTCTGCGCATTGGTATACAGGCGTTTTAGGGAAGCAGCAGGTGCAGTTACCCCTGGAGGGATGCAAGACGATGATTCTGGATGGGGTATCAGGATCACGACCTTCTCTGAGGAGCCCTCAGACAATCCTATGGGACAACTCAGAGGTTTTTCCCTACTATCTTCAACAGTGACAGCAGTGAAAACTTCCCCCAGCCCTTCTCTGTCACTTTTAGCTCCCCCCTCCCTTCACCCACCAAACCTAGTTTAAAGCCCTGCTAATCAGCCCAGAGAGCTTGCTCCCCAACACACTTGTGCCCCACTTGCTGAGTTGGAGTTGGTCAGCAGCCCACATACCCAGTGTTGTGGTTTAGCCCGGCTGGCAGTCAAACACCACACAGCCGTTTGCTCACCCTCCCCCCTCCCTCTCTGGGATGGGGCAGAGAAACGGGAAAGTGAAGCCTGTGAATTGAGATAAAGACAGTTTATTAAGACAGGAAAAATAACAACAACAACAACAACAACAACAACAACAACAAAAATAATAATAATAATAATAATAATAATAATAATAATAGTATTAATAATAATTATGTATACGAAATAAGTGATGCACAATGCAATTGCTCACCACCCACTGACCGATGCCCAGCCTATCCCCGAGCAGCCGGCCCCTCCCCACCCCGGCTAGCCACCCCTATATATTGCTCAGCATGACGTCAGATGGTATGGAATACCCCTTTGGCCAGTGTGGGTCAGCTGTCCTGGGTCTGTCCCCTCCCAGCTCCTGCTGCATCCCTAGTCTGCTCGCTAGCAGGACAGAGCGAGAAGCTGAAAAGTCCTTGGCTTGGTGTAAACATTGCTCTGCAACAATTAAAACATCAGCATGTTATCAGCGCTCTTCTCATCCTAATCCAAAACATAGCACCCTACCAGCTACTAGGAGGAAAATTAACTCTGTCCTACCTGAAACCGGGACAGATATCCACCCCTTATTCCATACCATTTATGTCATGCTCAGGTTACACTCTTTCCAATACCTTCTAATTAATCACCATTTTCATCTATGATATATAGCAATCATGGTAGTGATGACATACATAATTATATGATAATTAACATACTACAATTCAACTCATGGGCTATTCTCACCCAGTAGTAGGTCCTCTTGAGGTACACACCGGACCCCCCCATTCTTTTGCATTACCCACCAAGTGCATCCAGGTCCCTGAGCAAAAGCAATCCCATGAATGGGTTTGCCTTTTCCTGAGGCAGGAGTAGCCCAGACTGTCTTACTCAGCATGTTTCTTCCGTGCACTACAGGAACTTTATCCCCTTCGACAGTGCGTAACAGGTTTGATTGGGCAGGTCCAGCTCGGTTGGCAGATCCTCTAGTATTGACTAACCAGGTGGCCTTTGCCAAATGTGTATCCCAATTTTTGAATGTCCCAGCACCCATTGCTTTCAGTGTAGTCTTTAACAGTCCATTGTATCGTTCAACTTTCCCGGAGGCCGGTGCATGATAGAGGATGTGATACACCCACTCAATACCATGTTCTTTGGCCCAAGTGTCTATAAGGTTGTTTCGGAAATGAGTCCCATTGTCTGACTCAATTCTTTCTGGGGTGCCATGTCGCCATAGGACTTGCTTTTCAAGGCCCAGGATAGTGTTCCGGGTGGTGGCATGGGGCACAGGATATGTTTCCAGCCATCCGGTGGTTGCTTCCACCATTGTAAGTACGTGGCGCTTGCCGTTGCGGGTTTGGGGGAGTGTGATGTAATCAATCTGCCAGGCCTCTCCATATTTGTATTTCAGCCATCGTCCTCCATACCAGAGAGGCTTTGACCGTTTGGCTTGTTTAATTGCAGCACATGTTTCACAATCATGGAAAACCTGAGCTATAGTGTCCATGGTCAGGTCCACCCCTCGGTCACGAGCCCATCTGTATGTTGCATCTCTACCTTGATGGCTTGAGGTGTCATGGGCCCATCGGGCTATAAATAATTCACCTTTATGTTGCCAGTCCAGGTCCACCTGAGCCACTTCTATCTTAGCAGCCTGACCCACCTGCTGGTTGTTTTGATGTTCTTCAGTAGCCCGATTCTTGGGCACATGAGCATCTACATGGCGTTCCTTTACAACCAGGTTCTCTACCCGGGCAGCAATATCTTGCCACAATGCAGCAATGCAGCAGCCCACATGGCTTTGCCCCTGCGCTCCCAGTTGTTCTGCTTCCATTGCTGTAACCACCCCCACAGGGCATTGGCTACCATCCATGAATCAGTATAGAGATAGAGAACTGGCCACTTTTCTCGTTCAGCAATATCTAAGGCCAGCTGAATGGCTTTCACTTCTGCATACTGACTCAATTCACCTTCTCCCTCAGCAGCTTCTGCAACTCGTCGTGTAGGACTCCATACAGCAGCTTTCCATCTCCAATGCTTTCCCACAATACGACAGGACCCATCGGTGAACAGGGCATATTTCTTCTCATTTTCTGCTAGCTTGTTGTACAGCGGGGCTTCTTCAGCACGAACCACCTCCTCCTGCACTTTTGATGGCCCAGCCCCGTCTTCTCCATACCTAGACCTAGCAGAAGACTGTCTGCGTTCTAAACGACCTGAGTCTCTATACCTTTTTTTCACCTTGTCTACAGGGGTAACTTGCACTGCTACAGCTCGCTTCCCTGACCCAGCCACAGGAGTGGGAGCGGCTGCAGGAGCTGGAGCAGCTGCAGGGGCTGGAACGGCTGCAGGAGCTGGAGCTGGAACAGCTGCAGGATCTGGAACTCGAACGGCTGCGGGAGCTGGAACTGGAAAGGCTGCGCGAGCTGGAACTGGAACGGCTGCGGGAGCTGGAGCTGGAACGGCTGCGGGAGCTGGAACTGGAACGGCTGCGGGAGCTGCAGCTGTAACGGCTGCGGGAGCTGGAACTGGAACAGCTGTGGGAGCTGGAACTGGAACGGCTGCAGGAGCCGGGACTGGAACGGCCGCAGGGTCTGTCACTAGGTTGATAGTAGCATCAACTGCAGCTCGACAGGCACAAGCCAGACCCCAGCACACTACAGTGATTTGTGTCACTTTGGAACTGCCAGAGTCATGACACCTTTTTTTCAAGCATTCTACCAGTTTTTTAGGATTTTGCAGTTGTTCAGGGGTGAATGTCCAAAACACTGGAGGTGCCCACTGCCCTAGAAACCTGCCCATATCCTCCCACACTCCCTGCCACTCGCAAATATCCCGCCTCAAGACAGATCTCCGGATGAGATTCCTAAGTAGTTGTTTAACCTTAAACAAAACCTGAAGCGCATTCAGGAGACATAACAACAAGAACATGCTGGTCTGAGTATCCCAAGGATATTCAACATCTTGGAGAGCTACCGTAACTAGCTCGGGGGATAAGAGGGTGGTGAAGGAGGAAGGGAGAGTGAACAGGTAGGAAAAAATATCTTCCCCTGTCCCCTCCACAGATTGACTCCCTGATGAAAAAAGGCAATAGGTGTAATTGCTAATAGTTTCTGAGATATGGTTTCCGAAGTATAGAGTCGACGACAGTGCTGAGTACAAATACCAGGTTAGAGTCATGACCAGATACCTCATCATTTCATAAGCCATCGTCACACCACACAGCACCATAACAATCTTAAACCAGGGCCCGGAAAGGATAAACAGCACGACAGGGAGCACATACAGAAAGTAACTTGCTATAAAACTCAATTTGGGAAACAGGCACAGCAGACTTGAGATTAAGGCAATCAACATTGTGACTAGCAACTATTAAGCAGGTCGAATACTTATACCAATTTTAGTTTAACACACTCTGGTCAAATCTGTCATTGTCTCAACCCTTCGTGCCCCACGTTGGGCGCCAAATGGACTGTTGTGGTTCAGCCCGGCTGGCAGCCAAACACCACACAGCCATTTGCTCACCCTCCCCCCTCCCTCTCTGGGATGGGGCAGAGAAACGGGAAAGTGAAGCCTGTGAATTGAGATAAAGACAGTTTATTAAGACAGGGAAAAGAATAACAATAATAATAATAATAATAATAATAGTATTAATAATAATAATGTGTACGAAATAAGTAATGCACAATGCAATTGCTCACCACACGTTGACCGATGCCCAGCTTATCCCCGAGCAGCCGGCCCCTCCCCACCCCGACTAGCCACCCCTATATATTGTTCAGCATGACGTCAGATGGTATGGAATACCTCTTTGGCCAGTGTGGGTCAGCTGTCCTGGGTCTGTCCCCTCCCAGCTCCTGCTGCATCCCTAGTCTGCTCGCTAGCAGGACAGAGTGAGAAGCTGAAAAGTCCTTGGCTTGGTGTAAGCACTGCTCTACAACAATTAAAACATCAGCATGTTATCAGCGCTCTTCTCATCCTAATCCAAAACATAGCACCCTACCAGCTACTAGGAGGAAAATTAACTCTGTCCTAACTGAAAGCAGGACACCCGGCTTCTCAAAGGACTGCCCAAGATCGAAGTACCAAACCCTTGGTCTAGACACCACCGCCTCAGCCAGTCATTCACCTGTTCCGTTCTCCTCCTTCTTTCTGGGTCCCGGTCACCCAGCAGGAGGACAGAGGAGAACACTACCTGCACCCCTGATTCCTTCAACAACCTTCCCAGGGATGCAAAGTACTTTTTAATATTCCTCATTTTTCTAGTTGCAGCTTCCCGGGATCCAACCTGAATGACAGCAAGAGGATAGTAGTCCTCCAGTTTAATGAGCTATGGCAAAGCCTTCCTAACGTCTCTGACACGTGCCCCAGGAAGACAGCACACCTCTCTGGATAGGTTATCTGGGCGACAAATGGGAGCCTCAGTGCCCCTCAGCAAGGAGTCTCCAATCACTAAGACTCTCTGCTCTTTTTTTGTGGCACTGGTTGTCATGCAGCGCTCCATCCGGCCCTGATCCCTATGCTCAGTACTTCCTCCAATCTTGACACGCTTCTCAGGGTTGCTTCTCGGGTTCGGACTACTGTCCAGACCCTCAACCTCTTCCTTTTCCCACCTGAGAGCCTTAAATCTATTACCCAGGGACATGGTGGGGGTTGGTGGCACCGTGGGTGTTGGGGACAAGCATCTCTTTCTGCTTCGAGGGTCCAGCCCCTTTTCTCTTGTGGGTGGTCAAGCCCTCTGTCCTGCATGTGAACAGCTGGGTCAGCTACTACCCCTTGCAGGGACTTAGGAGGGGACTGCTGGGCATCAGCAGGGGCAGGTTGACACCTCCTCTCTGTCACCCTCAGAGACTCCTAGGAGCCCCTCAGGCTGCCGATTTCTCTCTGCAACCCAGCCACCTGCTCGAGGAGTTCCTTAAGCAGGGCACACCTGCACCCATGACAGCCCTCTCTTCCCTCAGGACACAGGTGGGTCTCCAGATTCCGGAGCTCCCTGCAGTCACCTGTCTGGACTGCCACTTCCCCCCTCAGGGGATCCACCTGAGTGCCCCCATGAGCCCAGAGAGGCAGCATCTCCTCGATTTGGGTTGCCGCTTCCCACTGGCCACTGCAACGGGTGCCCACCATGGTGAATTCTAGGTGCAAAGAGGCAGAGTTCCCTGAGGAGAGGAGGGGAAGAGAAAGGGAGGTGGGAAAGGGAGGAGAGGATCCTCCTCGCACTCTTCCCTGCCTTGCCTGAACTGCCCTGAGCTAACTGCCTGCGCTAACTGCCAAGTCGGTCCTGTTAGCACATCCTGTTGGCGGCCCCCCGGGTTCGCAGCGCTCCCTAGGGACTGCTTTTATGGTGCCGGGGGTGGGTGGGCTGCTGTCACCCCTGGCTGCGGCTCTGACCAAGTGGCTCTGTGCCGCGTTATTGGGGGGGTTTAGGGGTTGGCTCCATTCGTCTCCCCACCAGGAGCCCTCACTGCAGCCGATCCACGCGAGGTCCTCGTTAAAATGGCCTCATTAAAAAAGTTGTTGAGACAGTGCTTTTTAAAAAGCATTTATTTATTTATTTTATCTTTTAAGTTGTCCTTATTGATCTGCTGTATTTCATTCACTGTGCTCAAAATTTAACAAGAAAATGCTTGTTAAATTTGTTAAAATGCTTTTGCTTTTATCTGTACTGGTTGGCTGTTTCCAGGTGCTGGCTGTGGGGAGGGTTTCAGGCCCTGTGAGGTGAGGCCAGTGTTGCCCCAGGCTGGACTCAGCTGGTGTCAGCCAGTTCTTCTGTCCCTACTACAGGCCATGGTTGGGCCTAGCAGCCATGGATGGGAAAGAGGATATAAGAAAGGTTGGAGAACACCACATGGCAGAGAGAAAATGGAACATAAAAGGAGTGAGAAATAGCAGAGGAAACCCCAAGGTCAGGGGAGGGAGGAGTTTCCTTGCAGTGGAACAGAGATTCCTGATAGGAACAATAGCCCAAGGGGGACTCATGCTTAAGCTGAGAGGGAAAGGGAACAGCAGAGAGAAACCAGAAAGTCTGGACCGTGACACCACCTCATGCTGCCTGTTGCCACAATTGAAGGTACATAGTATAAGTAGTGGCCATATGGCAGGGGAGGAGAGGAGTATGGAGTGAAAGAGTGAAGTTGAGCCTGGGAAAGGGGAACAGAAGGTGTTTTCTCTCAGGGTGCTTCACTCTGTTAGGTTTTCTTTCCCAATACTTGAATCAGTATTCAACTATTCATGTTTAATTGGCAATAAATTAAACTTCCTGACTTGAGTTTGTTTTTACTGCAAAAGTAATTAAGTGATCTTGCTGTCTGCATCAACCCACAGACATTCTTGCTCATGTTCTTCCTATTTGCTCCCCTCATTCTGCTCGAGGGTCAAGGGGAGTGAGTAAGTGGTGTTGTGGATGCTTGGCTGTCAGCCAGTGCCAACCCACATCATTACTGTATTTGAATTTGCTACTTTGAAATTGATAGTGCCGCAAGTGAAGTGAAGATAACTCAAAAGCAATGTAAGTGATACTATAAATAGACAAAGCCTCTTCTTCCTTGAACATGTTGAAAGAAAAAAAAATTAAAACAAACACTAGTAGCTTCACAAGACAGGGCCTAGAAAGGTTAAAAGAAAAAGGAAAGAAAACAAAAAATTAATGTTCGTAGGCTTTGCAGTAGTAATTTATTATTGTAATAACTGTTCAGAAATCTAAGACCAAAAAGCTCTGCTCAGAACACTGCAATGTATCACAGCTGTTGTTTTTCTGTCCCTGGTCTCATCGCATTACACTTTTAAGGAGAGAAGGCTGCTGGAACTAGTATCTGCCAGATGAGTTTCTAAAAAGAGCTATAGTGTAAAAAGAGCAGGTCATCAGAACATGACATCAGAGTCCTTTAAGCTCAGGGTGATCAAGGTATTCCTCAATGGTGAATGCTCTGTGTCTTCCACTGTGTGTAGCAGAACCTTCCCTCCATTGTGTTTTTATTTATGCAGGGATGGATGAAATTCCATTAACTTGAAGCTCTCTTTCAGCTTACTGTATTTTAGATATCCTTTCTTTCTCTGTATCTGTACTTTTCCTGCTTTAGGCCAAAATATACATATATATATATATAAATATAAATATATATATATATAAATATATAAATATATATACACACACATATATATATATTTTCCTATCATCTAGGTCTTGCATGGTATGATTTTGCTTTATGTGAAAGTACTGTATAATTCCTATGATCTGATTTTTTATTTTTTAATTTTTTTTTTTTTTTTTTTTGTGTACTGTTGCTACTTTGCTTCATTAGTTCATTACAAATCCCAGCTGGAGAGATCTCTCTTCTACCTCACCTATTATTTTATTTTCTTCCTGTGTTACTACTTATCCCCAGTACTGGTAGTAATGTTGCAAAGTGCTTGTGAATAATGTTTCAGTGGAAAGATAAACTAAAGTTGTATTGCATTTTGACTGCTCTCTTTTTGAGACAACAGAATGATCTTGTTTAGGAAGTCACATGGTTACCAATTTTAAATGCCTGCCATTCAAAATCTCTGCTTTTGTCTCACATGAAAGGTTAAATGGAGTTTACTGTCTCTACAATGTTTATTAATAGTAATAATCTCTTATATCATCTCTTATATAATCTCTTATATATCTAACAGTCACTATCCTTTCAGTATTTCCATACATATAAGTAATTTCAAGCCTTCAAAAATTAATTCTTTTAGATCACCTTGGCGTCCTTGAACATAGGTAGTCAGAACACAGTAAATTTTCTAGTGAAAGTATAACAGCTAGCTAATAACATTAAAATTTTAAATATTATTCTTCATAACACTTTCCATTAAGATAGTAAATAACCAATAGGTCTTAAAACCGTTGAAAAGCAAATGTCAAATGCAGAGATGGATTTCTAATTGTTTTTGTCCCTTTAAAATAAAACATCCACCTTATTTTCTAAATAGAATAGGACATGGATAAACATTTTCCAGGAAAACAAAGACAATAATAAAACATTTTTCTGCACGAAAATTATTAGTTATTTGGGAGAAAATGTACAGGAATTTATGTCACGTTTGTTGTACTCCTACAGCAAAAAGTTCAAAGAAAAATCAAGTATCAAAACGGGAACAGTATCGAACTAAAACTTGATTTAGCATTTCAAAATGAAATAATATTTTTATTAGGTAGTTGGAAATTATAATTGATGAACTTTTAGGGATGTCAATTGAAATGTTTTGGAAAATCAAGAGAAAAATAACTATTCTTTTTATTAAAAACATAATTCTTTATATGCTGCATTTGAATCTTTAAATAGACGTCTGTATGTCTTTCATCAGTGTTGACAGCAGGTGGTGGGAGGTGATCCTTCATCTCTTCTCAGGATTGTTAAGGCCATATGTGGGAGTACAGGGTCCAGTTCTGGGCTTCCCACTGCAAGAGAGACATGGACGTACTGGTGAGAGTCCAGGAGATGGCCACCAAGATGAAGAGACAAGCATCTCTGTAAGGCTGAGACAATAGGGACTGTTCAGTCTGGAGAAGAGAAAGCTCACAGGGGATCTTTCCAGGAGCCAGGGTCTTTTTAGTAGTGCCCAGTGACAGGATCAGGGGCAATGGGCACAAAGTGAGACGCAGGAGGTTTCCTCTGAACATCAGGAAACACTTCTTTACTGTACATCCAATGACTGACCAATGAAATAGGTTGCCCAGAGTGCAGTCTTCCTCCTTGGAGAACTTCCAGACATGGTCTTGGGCAACCTGCTGTAGGTGATCCAGCTTGAACTGTGTGGATTGGACCAGGTGACTTCCAGAGGTCTGTTCCAACCTCAGTCTTTCTACGATTCCGTGTTCAAGAAATAAAACATGGTGCATTAAATGTGCATTAAATGATGCACAGTTAAGAAATCCTTGGGCTTCATATAGTTGAATGTTAGAGAGTTAAGCAGAGTTATTTAAAGCTTTAAGAATTATAATTTATAATAAAGTGTATTAGCTGGGAAATTATACTTCTACATAATCTACTTTTCTATGGACTTTGACAGATAATGCAAAAGAAATAGATGCGTAGTTCTGTACTGGAGAATTGGGAAGATATTATTGTGATTCCATAACTGGACTCACTTCCATGGTTAATGGTGAATACACAAGTATTTCCCTATAAATAGGTATGTTTATTTCTATTCAGGATTAATACACTCAAGGTAGCCTTAGTCTTTTCAAGACTCATTTGTATACTTAGTAGTGTGTGAAGAAATCTAAATCTGAAACATCACTGGGTCTATGACTGAAAAAATAGTTCACAATTTTACATATATCTTGCAAGCGTGCTTAAATGAGCAAGGAAGCATAAAAGAGGAAATGAATTGGGAAAAAAAAAAAAAAAAAAACAAACAACTGCATTTCTGAATATGCCTGTAAAACTTTTTTTCTGGAAAAAAAAAAAAAAAAAAAAAAAAGTCAGTTATGCAATGTGATTTTCCACTCTATGCTTCTGACCTTAATACTTTATTACAAACTAGACATGTCAAATTCAATGATTACACATTTAATTTTTTTTTTTTTTTTTTTTCCCAGAAACATATAACTGCGATACTGGATGAATCATTTGGCCACTTATTTAGATGCTCTTCAGAACAAACATTCTCAAATTTCTTGAGTGAAATTAATCTGAAGAAATATAGATATGTACAATATAAAAGTAGCTTAATATCACATTACTGTAAATCTGAGTTAATTATGTAGACTTACCTTGCAGAAAGTTAATTCAATTAAGAAATGTAATGATCAGCCCCCAGAAGTATATAACTTGTAATTAGAGGTCACAAATGAAGGAACACTCTGCGTATTTTTTTCCCTAATTTTATAGTCTAGAACTTGTTTGAAATATCTTCAGAGGCAAGTGGCTTACTTTGAAGGATTTACTCTGCAGGGTGTTGTGACCAGCTAGGCAGTGCTTTTTATCTTTAGCTTAGTATTATTTAGTGGTATCCAACTTGAATCAGTGAACAAAATGAGACTGAGACACTCTTGTCTTGTTCTTTCTTGTTTGTTTAACACATGCCACGTTTCTTAAGATGCAGCCTTATTTTTAACTTGGTCTATATCACAGAAACTTTCTATGGTTTACGTTGTTCAGAATTATTTTTTCATAATTTCTCTATGTTTGTAAACAACAAACAACAAGATATTTCTCCCGAGGGACACAGCACCGTCCCCTCCTGCCCTGGGGCTGGCAGAGTCAGCCGGTCATGGTGCAGGCCCACAGGAAACATCCCTAGGCCACCAGCACATGCACATCCACCTTCCCCAGCCCCAGCATGGCCCCTCTGCCCGCCCAGCACCCTTGCCCCCACCCGCAGCCTCTCGCTTGCCCGCGGGGCTCCTGCTCACCCGCTGCTCCCACTTGGGGCTGGCTGCACGCACCAGCGCCCACACACTCGTCCCACCAGCACCCGCTCTCGCAGCCCTTGAGGCCAACCCCCCCACACACACACCTGATGCCCACGGTCTGATTCCAGTTGCTGGCACTGAATGCCTGCTGCTCCTATTCATAAAGGACAGTGAGAACATGTATAGACATAATTAAGAAAGGACTAAATGAGAAGACAGGACATACTGCACTGACCAGGCACAGGGCTCTGCCAGACAGGCATGCTGTCAATCCTGTGATTGACAAAAAGAATGTTTGTTCATTATTTTGCTACATTAAGAAGGGAACAAAGGGAGTTGCTCAAACAGTGGTTGAAATGCTGAGACATCCCCCAGAAACAGGATGTCTCGGATACATGGCTAAGGGAACATTGTATAAATAGTAGATTGCTAAACCTACTTCCCTATCTTGAGGACTAACATAACCAAATAAGGAAGAGAGAGAGAGATGAGAGAGAGAAATGAGGAAAACTACTACTACTGCCTTCATCTGTGCGACCACCAGAGGGACAGAGACGACTCCCTAGCAACAATTGACGCAGCCGCATAGAAGAAAGCCACGTAACCCCGGAAGAGCCTGATGATAAAAGGGGACTGCAAAAGGGGGAAGATGTGCGCCGTTTGGAGGAGCATGGGCTCCCCGGCCGCCCAGCACTGTTTTGCTTGCTGATCGCTTACTCAATAAACTAATTGACTTAATTCAAATTCTCTCTGACTAAGAGTAATTTATAACAAATCCCATTTCACACACAAAGCACCCCTTTACCCCCCTTTCTGCCAGCCCCCTTTCTGCACCTCGCTTCTCCTCTTCCCCTGCATGTCCCCCAGGGGTTTGCAGAGCTCTGCCCATCCCTACACCCCTCACAGCCCAGGCCCCTGGTTCACAGCTCTACCATCTGCCAAGCCAGGGCTGATCTTAATGGAAGTGTCTCATGTAGTTTCTCCATAGCCCATCAGCCAGTGTGACTGGGAGCATTGTTTTTTGTCATTGCCTCTGTGATTGTTTTGTCAGGTCTGTGCCTCAGTATATTCTGTTTTTGGCTTCCCTTTTCCCTTTAGTTTACCAACAGACTAGATCCCCGATCAGATAACCTTGCTGGAAGAAGCCTTTTCATCCTATTCCATGTAGTCATCAATCTGTGCAGCTGACCAGGTTTGGCTCCCATCACTGCACCCCTTACCATTTGTTGGTCAGGTTCGTGTCCCTATGTGTTCTTGTTACTGGATTCACCTGTTTCTTATTATTTCTTGTTACATTGAAAATGATCCTCGACCAGATACCTGTAAAGGAAGAGGCACTCTCCCTCCACACACCCTTCCAAGCACATCTCTACAGACACATTTTTATCAATGTAGGGAACGTGATCTGTGGGAGCATTATTGTACTCAGCAAATGAACTTTTTTTGTGTGCTTGCAAACGACAATGACCTATGTGAGGGACTCATTGTCATCATACATTGTAGGTGAGGAATGAGGTGATTTGTTCTGTTTCCAGTTACATCAAATGGACAGTGAGTAGGTGCAGAATGTTCACAGAAGCATTCATTTTAGCTAAGTACAGCATTTCTCCTTTTCTCTTTCTAGTTCACTTGATGCAGTTTTACAGTTTACAGCTAGTGGCAATATTTAATACTAATAATGAAGTTTAAGCCTGTGCTGTTTTATTTTAGACATTACATGTTCCTTTCTTAATTCCAATTATGTTTTTCAATTGATTATGTGCAAAACTTCTCTCTGAAAGATAGACATTGCTAGGCAATAAAGCCTTTTACTTTTATTTTTATTTATTTATTTTTGTAATGAAGAGGAAACCTGGCCAGTACTAACAAAGATTCTTTATATTGTCCTGTCAGTATTCTCTTCCTTGACCTAGATAAAGTACATCCTTCCTTTTAGATTGAACTGTAACTCAGTCACTGTATTTTCATTTTTTTTCTTGTTTCCGGCAGATACTTCAAGTAGGAACTTTGCCATATCTGATAAAGATTATTAACTAGTAAATCTATGACTAACCTATTCTGTTTATGAAATTACACATATTGCTAAATATATTTAGTAATCTATTTCCTCATTTTACAAAGAAGGTATATCAGTTGAAAGAGTAATTTTTATCATTAATTGAGATATGTTTAGCTCTACGGAGATAAACGCATATGTTGTAGGATAAAAAGGCAATAGTAAGTACTTCATTTATATTTTTATTTTTTATACAATGTCACATCATATAATGAGTCTTTTTGTTCTCTTCTTTCAGATATATCCTTAATTATCACTAAAGTCAGCATAACTCAACCACAGAAGCAACATTATGAAGAAAAATCACATTTTTACTTGACAGATAGTTGAATTGAGAGTAGTACACTGTGAGACTAAAAATTACTAATGGTATATATAATCTATACATTTTGTTCATACAACATATATGAATATAATCTTAACATAAGTCTGGATTTTCATCCAGTAAGGATAATTCCAGCAAGGGAGTTATTAAATATTAAACTTTTATTATCAATGAATTGAAGTGAGAGGTGATAGGTAGCAGTTTTCATGGGCAGTTTTGAGAGATAATATCTTTTACTTTCTCACTGACTTTAAACTTAATCTGCCAACTCCCCCCCCCCCAGTAATTTTCCTTTGTGTCAGCAAAATGCAGTGGCTACACAGCAGATCACTGACAGATTTAAATTAAAGATAAAAATAAAGTAAACCCTTATTTTTAAAGGTAGGGAAACAAACAAACAACAACAAACAAGCAATAACAAAAAGGTAGTTGAAATACACTTACGTAAGTAGTCAGAAAACAGGATCCTTGAACTTTGGAGGCATGTCTCCCACAAATAGCAGAGCAGTCATAGAAGTGATAATGCAAAGATTCCTTCTGCCGAAGAAGTGGAAAAGGAAGCAACATGTTCAAAAACATCTAAAAGGTAAGGGCATACAAATTAGCTGATCAGAGAAATAGGTCAGTGTATGCCTAACCTGGTAGGAAAAGCTAATAATTTAAGAAGACAAGTTGGATTAAAGACAGTGTCTTGAAGAAGAACACCAGAAGAATGCTGAAAGCCTGAGGGTATCCTGAGAAATCTTCTCAGGAAATAATGGTAATACCTTGTACTTCTGTATATGTGCAAAGAGGAAATATTTCCTTACACGGAATCACAGAATCACAGAATCGTCTAGGTTGGAAGAGACCTCCAAGATCACCTAGTCCAACCTCTCACCTAACACTAACAAGTCCTTCACTAAACCATATCACTAAGCTCAACATCTAAACGTCTTTTAAAGACCTCCAGGGATGGTGACTCAACCACTTCCCTGGGCAGCCCGTTCCAATGCACAACAACCCTTTCAGTAAAGAAGTTTTTCCTATATCCAACCTAAAACTCCCCTGGTGCAACTTTAGTCCATTCCCCCTCGTCCTGTAACCAGGCATGTGGGAGAATAGACCAATCCCCACCTCGCTACAGCCTCCTTTAAGGTACCCACAGAGTGCGATAAGGTCCCCCCTGAGCCTCCTCTTCTCCAGGCTGAACAAGCCCAGCTCCCTCAGCCACTCCTCGTAAGACTTGTTCTCCAGACCCCTCACCAGCTTTGTTGCCCTTCTCTGGACTCTCTTGAGCACCTCCATGTCCATCTCGTAGTGAGGGGCCCAAGACTGAACACAGTACTCGAGGTGCGGCCTCACCAGAGCCGAGTACAGGGGGACAATCACTTCGCTAGACCTGCTGGCCACGCTGCTTCTTATACAAGCCAGGATGCTGTTGGCCTTCTTGGCCACCAGAGCACACTGATGGCTCATATTCAGCCAACTATCAATCAATACTCCCAGGTGCTTCTCTGCCAGGCAGCTTTCCAACCACTCATCTCCCAGCCTGTAGCTCTGCTTGGGGTTGTTGTGCCCCAGGTGCAGGACCTGGCCCTTGGCCTTGTTGAACTTCATACAGTTGGCCTCAGCCCATCGGTCCAGCCTATCCAGATCCTCCTGCAGAGCCTTCCTACCCTCAAACAGGTCGACACATGCATTGAATTTGGTGTCATCTGCAAACTTACTAAGGGTGCACTCGATCCCCTCACCCAGACCATCGATAAAGATATTGAAGAGGACTGGCCCCAGTACTGAGCCCTGGGGGCGCCACTAGTGACCGGCCTCCAACTGGATGTGACTCCATTCAGCACAACTCTTTGGGCCCAGCTATCCAGCCAGTTTTTAATCCAACGAAGCGTACACCAGTGCAAGCCGCGAGCAGCCAGTTTCTTGAGGAGAATGTTGTGGGAAACGGTGTCAAAAACCTTACTGAAGTCAAGGTAGACCACATCCACAGCCTTTCCCTCATCCACTAAGCGTGTCACTTTGTCATAGAAGGAGATCAGGTTCGTCAAGCAGGACCTGCCTTTCATAAACCCATGCTGACTGGGCCTGATTGCCTGGTTGCCCTGCCAGTGCTGCGTGATGACACTCAAGATAACCTGCTCCATGAGCTTCCCTGGCACTGAGGCCAAACTAACAGGCCTATAGTTCCCCGGGTCTTCCCTCCGCCCCTTCTTGTAGATGGGCGTCATGTTTGCTAGCCGCCAGTCGGATGGGACCTCTCCCCTGATAGCCTGGACTGCCAATAAATGATGGAAAGCGGCTTGGCCAGCTCCTCCACCTGTTTTCTCAGTACCCTCGGGTGGATCTCATCCGGCCCCATCGACTTGCGTAAATCCAAGTCCTGTAGCAGGTCGCCAACCATTTCCTCGTGGATAGTGAGGGCCACTTTCTGCTCCCCATCCCCTTCCACCAGCTCAGGGTACTGGGTATCCAGAGAACAACTGGTTTTGCCGCTCAAGACTGAGGCAAAGTAGGCATTAAGCACCTCAGCCTTTTCCTCATCTCTTGTAACTAAGTTTCCCCCTGCATCCAGTAAAGAATGGAGATTCTCCTTAGTCCTCCTTTTTGTGTTGATGTATTTATAAAAACATTTTTTGTTATCTCTAACAGCAGTAGCCAGACTGATCTCCAGATGAGCTTTGGCCTTTCTAAATTTGTCCCTGCACAGCCTCGCAATATCCTTATAGTCCTCCTGAGTGGCCTGCCTTCTTTTCCAAAGATCATAAACCCTCTTTTTTTTTTCTTTTTTTTTTTTTTCCTAAACTCAAGCCACAACTCTCTGTTCAGCCAGGCCGGTCTTCTTCCATGCCGGCTTGTCTTTGGGCACGTGGGGACAGACCGCTCCTGAGCCATTAACATTTCCTTCTTGAAGAGTGCCCAGCCTTCCTGCACTCCTCTGCCCTCAAAGTTAGCCCTCCAGACGTCGAAGACACCGGTTTTACTGATCCCCCTCCTGATTTCGCCAAGAATAGAGAACTCTACCATTTCATGGTTGCTCTGCCAAAGACAGCTCCCGACCACCACATCTCCCACCAGTCCTTCCCTGTTTGTGAACAGAAGGTCCAGTGGGGCACCTCCCCTGGTAGGCTCACTAATCAGCTGCGTCAGGAAGCTATCTTCCACACTCTCCAGAAACCTCCTAGACTGCTTTCTCAGGGCTGTGTTGCGCTTCCAGGATATGTCTGGGAAGTTGAAGTCCCCCACGAGAACAAGTGCTGACGATTTTGCAGCTTCTGCCAGCTGCCTGTAGAACTCCTCATCAGTCTCCTCATCCTGGTTTGGCGGTCTATAACAGACCCCCACCAGGATGCTTGCCTTGTTGGCCTTCCCGCTGATCCTAACCCATAGGGACTCAACCTTATCATTCCCAGCCTCAAGTTCCACAACATCAAAACACTCTCTAATGTAGAGAGCCACACCACCACCCCTTCTGTGCTGCCTGTCCCTTCTGAAGAGCCTATAGCCAGACATTGCAGTGCTCCAGTCATGAGAGTGGTCCCACCACGTTTCCATGATGGCAACCAAGTCATAGCCTGCCTGCTGCACGATAGCTTCCAGCTCCTCTTGTTTGTTACCCATGCTGCGTGCATTAGTGTAGATGCACTTCAGTTGTGCCATTGCCTTCTCCCCCAGCCTTGCCATTGTTCCCCCTGACACACCTCTAACATGCCTTATTCCAGCCCCATCCCCTTTCTTACCTAGTTTAAAACCCTCTCAATG